>NW_027070007.1:215180-451289 GCF_002906115.3 Quercus suber | reverse complement strand
AAAAAACATATCTGATTTTTTTATATAAGTCAAAATCAATTTTTTTTTAATCATTAAAATAGATCTGAATTTTTTTCAAACGAAAGGAGGATACATTCATAAATGGTTTTGTGTGATCTATTTAGCATTTTCAATATATCATTCATGACATGCATAAAATGGTACATTGGTCACTAAAGTCTAGAAGACCAGACTCTGTCTGGGCGAAATGGGTGCCTAACACCTCCCATTCCGTAACCTAGCCTCCGGAATTAGGTCTTTGGCTAAGTAGATCTAGCCTTGTCTTTACTTTTTATTTTGGGTAGAATGTAACTAGGACAAAAAGCCATGCATTTTTGTAGATTGTAACTAGGACTCAAAGCCATGTAAATTTTCAATTTTTTTCAAATATGTATTTTTTATTCAATCAATGAATGGAACTATTCAGTCATGTATTTGTAATTAGTATTTTTTTCTATTTTTTTTTCTATAAAAAATAAGTAGCAACTCCACACCACTTACCCAAAAGAGGGATGGCCTAAAAGGTACCTGAATCTCTTTTTTGAGAGATGCTTTTTTCGAGGTCTCTCACAGCACATAATGATTCTAGTGTATCAATGGCAGCCGTTGGAGTTGTTCCCACAGTGGCACATAAAAACAATGGGACTAGGCCCGCTTCTACATCTTCGCAAATTTGTACTCGTAGTGAGTCAGGTGATAGTGCATATGATGTTGACTTAGAAGTCTTGATGGCTCTAAAATTCATTGGATGGATCCCTGCTATTTGGGCTGCTTTTTGGATTGCACTATGTGTCTGGTCAGAAGCATAAACCACCAACTTTAAGAGGCTCTCTCTCCCAATTTGGCTTAACATTTGATCCCTTGCAGCGACAACTGTGCACAAAACGGCCTCACAAGTAGTCCCTTGTAGCACACCCCCGCCATTGCCAGAGAAAAGGAAAGACTTTGGCAGCTCAAGCATCTCTCCAAGCCAATCCACGACTATTGTCTCTAGTTCAGTAGCTGCTGGTGATGCAACCCAATTGAATCCGACCACATTGAAGCCGGTGCTAAGCGTCTCGCCTAGAAACCCTGCAATGCTACTAGTGCATTGGAAGTAAGCAAAGAAGTTAGGGCTTTGCCAATGTGTTAAACCAGGAACTATGTGCTCCTGTACATCCTGAAGAATGGTTTCAATGGGTTCTGGTTTATTTGGGGTGGACTCTGGCAAGCATTTTCGGAGATATCCTGGTTCAACTTGGCTTAGAACCGGGTATTTTTCTACGTCGCGATAATAATCAGCAAGGAAGTCTATGATCATATGGCCTTGCCGCCTGAATTCCTCGGGGTCTAATGGGTTATTGTTATAGGAAGAAGTGTGGCTGGGCATATGGTCAGACTTGACGCTACCCATATATATATGTACTATGGGGAAAAGAAATGGTTCAGGATTCTTTGGTTTTCTGGTGGAAGGGTTGTAATTGTGGAAAGGAAGAAGTGAAACGAGAAACTAAAGACTATCTTGTAGCTGATGAGATAAAATGAAAGGAATGGAGAGTTTATATATATAGATGTCATGAAGCTACGTGAGGAATGAAATTCACGTGATTTTCTTTGAATAGACCACCATTGTCTCAATAGCAACAATCGCTCGTCCTTAGCCTATGTTTTGTGTCGTATGTGGTTTTCCAAATAATTCAACGGGCCCAGATGAACAATAGGAGTAGAAGGGGTAGGTCCAGAATCTAGCTATCTAGTACCAGCCACAGTGTTAGGCCTAAACTGACATTGACATGAAAGAGCTAGATCCATCGTTGTGCGAAGTTGGTGGCTTGAATTCAACATGAACCATGATTGCTTTGGGGGTGGCATGCAAGCCTTGATTATTTCCTATTTCACGGGCAACACTATTTCTTAATTGTTTTAAGAGTAGTTTTCATAGCATGTCCTGAATTTTAAACCGGTCTCAGATATCCAAGTTCGTTTTGGACCTCGGGTGTTCAATATTGTATATTGACTGGTTTGGAATAGTAGCAAACTATATCCTTGAGATGAGATTTAGAGTTCTACTTGAAGTATTTTGCATGTGGAAATAAGTAAGTGATAGCTTTAGGATTCTATTATACATTTGGTTGCTCAGTGCTGGCAGCTCTAGCATTTTTTAAAAATATTTAGTAATTATTTTATCAGAAATAATTTAGTTATTTGGTGTAATTGTGTAACCATGTGATGAAGTAAATATTTTAATAAATAGTAAGCCACGTAATAAGTTATTTATTGTACATCATGTAAGACATGCGTCTTGTCATTGGCACGATCACAATTTCTAAAACCTAACTTTTATCACAACTTCTATTATTAGGAGTAGAAGGGGTAGGTCCAGAATCTAGCTATCTAGTACGTAGCCACAGTGTTAGGCCTAAACTTTCCTAGCGATTATTTCGAAATAAAATAAACTAATTTATGTATTCCAACACGTTGGTCGTACATTAATGACTGACATTGACATGAAAGAGCTAGATCCATCATTGTGTGAAGTTGGTGGCTTGAATTCAACATGAACCATGATTGCTTTGGGTTGGCATGCAAGCCTTGATTATTTCCTATTTCACGTGCAGCACTATTTCTTAATTGTTTTAAGAGTAGTTTTCATAGCATGTACTGAATTCCGAACCGGTCTCAGATATCCAAGTTCGTTTTGGACCTCAGGTGTTCAATATTGTATATTGACTGGTTTGGATTAGTAGCAAACTATATCCTTGAGATGAGATTTAGAGTTCTACTTGAAGTATTTTGCACGTGGACATAAGGAAGTGATGGCTTTAGGATTCAATTATACATTTGGTTGCTCAGTGCTGGTAGCTCTAGCATTTTTTAAAAATATTTAGTAATTATTTTATCAGAAATAATTGAGTTATTTGGTGTAATTGTGTAACCACGTGATGAAGTAAATATTTGAATAAATAGTAAGCCACGTAATNCAAGGAAGTCTATGATCATATGGCCTTGCCGCCTGAATTCCTCGGGGTCTAATGGGTTATTGTTATAGGAAGAAGTGTGGCTGGGCATACGGTCAGACTTGACGCTACCCATATATATATGTACTATGGGGAAAAGAAATGGTTCAGGATTCTTTGGTTTTCTGGTGGAAGGGTTGTAATTGTGGAAAGGAAGAAGTGAAACGAGAAACTAGAGACTATCTTGTAGCTGATGAGATAAAATGAAAGGAATGGAGAGTTTATATATATAGATGTCATGAAGCTACGTGAGGAATGAAATTCACGTGATTTTCTTTGAATAGACCACCATTGTCTCAATAGCAACAATCGCTCGTCCTTAGCCTATGTTTTGTATCGTATGTGGTTTTCCAAATAATTCAACCCCAGATGAACAATAGGAGTAGAAGGGGTAGGTCCAGAATCTAGCTATCTAGTACCAGCCACAGTGTTAGGCCTAAACTGACATTGACATGAAAGAGCTAGATCCATCGTTGTGTGAAGTTGGTGGCTTGAATTCAACATGAACCATGATTGCTTTGGGGGTGGCATGCAAGCCTTGATTATTTCCTATTTCACGTGCAACACTATTTCTTAATTGTTTTAAGAGTAGTTTTCATAGCATGTCCTGAATTTCGAACCGGTCTCAGATATCCAAGTTCGTTTTGGACCTCAGGTGCTCAATATTGTATATTGACTAGTTTGGAATAGTAGCAAACTATATCCTTTAGATGAGATTTAGAGTTCTACTTGAAGTATTTTGCACGTGGAAATAAGGAAGTGATAGCTTTAGGATTCAATTATACATTTGGTTGCTCAGTGCTGGCAACTCTCGCATTTTTTTAAATTATTTAGTAATTATTTTATCAGAAATAATTTAGTTATTTGGTGTAATTGTGTAACCATGTGATGAAGTAAATATTTTAATAAATAGTAAGCCACGTAATAAGTTATCTATTGTACATCATGTAACACATGCATCTTGTCATTGGCACAATCACAATTTCTAAAACCTAACTTTTATCACAACTTCTACTTTTAGGAGTAGAAGGGGTAGGTCCAAAATCTAGCTATCTAGTACGTAGCCACAGTATTAGGCCTAAACTTTCCTAGCGATTATCTCGAAATAAAATAAACTAATTTATGTATTCCAACACGTTGGTCGTACATTAATGACTGACATTGACATGAAAGAGCTAGATCCATCATTGTGCGAAGTTGGTGGCTTGAATTCAACATGAACCATGTTTGCTTTGGGGTGGCATGCAAGCCTTGATTATTTCCTATTTCATGTGCAGCACTATTTCTTGATTGTTTTAAGAGTAGTTTTCATAGCATGTACTAAATTCCGAACCGATCTCAGATATCCAAGTTTGTTTTGGACCTCAGGTGTTCAATATTGTATATTGACTGGTTTGGATTAGTAGCAAACTATATCCTTGAGATGAGATTTAGAGTTCTACTTGAAGTATTTTGCATGTGGACATAAGGAAGTGATAGCTTTAGGATTCAATTATACATTTGGTTGCTCAGTGCTGGTAGCTCTAGCATTTTTAAAAAATATTTAGTAATTATTTTATCAGAAATAATTGAGTTATTTGGTGTAATTGTGTAACCACGTGATGAAGTAAATATTTGAATAAATAGTAAGCCATGTAATAAGTTATCTATTGTACATCAAGTAACACATGCATCTTGTCATTGGCACAATCACAATTTCTAAAACCTAACTTTTATTATATTTATATAGTATATCACAAAAAATTTGATAAGTTACCTTTTAGGATTTAAGATTTAAAAATGTCCTAATCAAGTTAGTAATTCTGTAATTTTACCATTATAATTTCTAATTCTTATTTGTGAGACAAAATTTGGCATGGTCACATAATGCTCCATCTTAAGAGCATTCACAACAATGAATCTAAAATTTTAGCTATTTAGTTACACAAAAAGTCACTTTATTTATTTTATTTACACAGATGATATAAAAGTAGATTTATTTTAACTTTTAACACAATAAAATAATATAAACACTACAATAAAATAATATAACAACTACAATAAAATAATATATCTCACTACCAAAAAACATCCACAGCACCAACCACAATCACCTCTACCATCAGCCACAGCCTCAACTACACCCACAACCACCACCACCACCACCGCCACCACCATCGCCATTCATCAACCAGAGAAACCTAGCTGCCATTCATCAACCATCAATAGACCCCATTCATCAACTATTAACAAAATCAAAACCCATTCATCTAAATAAAAATAGAACCCATCAAAATCAAAACCCAACACCGGCGATCATGGGTCTTGGTGTTTGAGATAGAGAAAGATTGAGAGATAGAGTAGAAGAAAAATGAGATAGCAGAGATCAATCGACTTAGGTCGGCGCTGGGCAGGGGCTTGGGTTGAGGGCTTAGGTCGGCGCTAGGCAGAGGTTTGGGTTGGCATTGTCGGCGCTAGGCAGGGGCTTGGGTCGGCGGCGAGTGGAGGAATTGAGGCTTGTAACAGGAAGAAATGAAGAATGTGAGGACTGACTGAGGGGAGAGAGGAGCAACGGGTAGAAATGGGGAAGGAGGAGAAAGAAAAAAAATTCTAATCATAGCGTGAACACAAAATAAAAAAATATATATATTTTTTTAACTGTGAGCTACAGTGCACATCTAAAGATAGATGTGCACTATAGCGGAGAAGCAAAAATTTTTGCTTATAGCTCCATTGCTGTACCCTTATTTTGTGATCAGTGGTGCTAAAAAATAGCAATATAGCTATTTAGTACCACTGCTGTGAGTGCTCTAACAAAGCTTAAAGAATTTGATTCTCACACACCCCCCCCCCAAAAAAAGAAAGAAAAAAAAAAGAAAAAAAGAAAAAGAAAAGAAACAAACAAACAAAACAAAACAAAACAAGCAGGCCTAAAGAATTAATAGTTCTTGTTTTTTTTTTTTTTTTTTTTTTTTTTTTTTTGGGTAAGTGACACGTATAAAGCTATTGTACATGGTTCATGTTATTGAAAATAATGTTTTCATATATGTTTCTTTGGGAATTTTATTGATTAGTCGGTGAGCATTAGTCCCTCCTCTCATGGAGCAATGCTCCCAAACTACACAATAACTACTCACTTTTTTGTGGATACTATTGATAGGTTTCATTTCGTACACTCTTTCTGCCACTCTACTGTTACTTTCCGATTGGATACAGGGAAAATATCATATTTTATGGTCTCTTTTGGTTGATAATTGTAATTGTATCTAACAGTATTGTGACTACTTCTTCGGGCTTGGAATGTGGAGCTGATCAATGGCATTTCTCGTGAAGGCAACTATTGAGCTAACCTTTTATCAGAGATCAAAGCAGCATCACGACTCAAGGCATGAAGAGGCAGAGTCGAAGGCAGAGCAGATCAGTGACAACATACATGGCTAAGCTACTTGTAGTTTTAGTCTATGTATTGTATATAGCTTGTACTGTATGTAGTTTAGTTAGTCATGTATATTGTTTAGTGAAGCACGTGACTGTGCACGTGTGAGCCTTTAGTTTTCCTGTTAGTTGTTAATTTAGTTACTTAGACTCTGATTGTATATAAGGATCAATACCGTGTATCATTAAGCAAGTTAATGAGAAATTCATTCTTAGCAAATCTCTCATATGGTATCAGAGCTTAGTCTGCTAAGATTCTCTCAAAATTTCAAAAATTTCTAGGGTTTTGTTCTTAAAAGCTTGGAGCTACTTCAATGGCTTCTACATCAAATTCTTCTTTGTCCACTTCTTTTGAGCAAGACCCAGTATTGGTTGAAGACATTTCGAATCCCTTGTATCTTCACCATGCTGAAAGTCCTGGAGCTATGCTTGTGTCTGAAGTTTTGACTGGTGAGAATTACCATGCTTGGGCTAGATCCATGAAGGAGGCCTTGATTGTGAAGAATAAATTTGGTTTTGCTGATGGCACTATCACTCTTTTGTCTCCATTGATAAAAACTCCAGTAGTAGTTGATGCTTGGATTCGCTGTGATAACATGGTTGGTTCTTGGTTTAATAAGGTAGTTTCACCTCAGATTAAAATCAGTATCACCTACAGAGACACAACACTGAAAATCTGGAATGATCTTAGGGATACACATTCTCAAGGCAATGGACCTAGGGTTTTTCAGTTGCAAAAGGATATTGCATCAATCAATCAAGGTGATTTTTCGATTACTACATTTTTCACTCAATTAAAGGTGTATTGGGATCAACTCAAGATTTTCAGGCCTAATCCACATGTACTGGTAGGAAATGCACTTGTAATCTATCCAAAAGAATTGAGAATCTTCACTTTCAAGATTTAGTGATGCAATTCTTGATGGGGATCAATGATTCTTATTCTCAAATCAAGGGACAGATTTTGTTAATGGAGCCACTTCCATCCATTAACAAAGTCTATTCCTTGTTGATTCAAGAAGAGAGGCAAAGGAATGTGGGAAATTCCAATGCTCATATTGAGTCCATTGCCCTTGTTGTGAAAGGGTCTAATTCCAATTCTACTTCCAATTTTGCCTTTTTTTGAGGAAAGAATTCTAAGGGCAAGGATAAACCTCTTTGTTCTCACTGTGGGAGACTTGGTCATACCATGGAGAAGTGTTTCAAGCTACATGGTTTCCCTCCTGGTTTTAAGCCAAAAGGAAAGATTTCAATGGTGAATCAAGTGGGTGTTCAAGATGATCTTGCAGAGAATGGCCAATCATCCAATGATGATAGACAATTCCCTTTTACTCAGGAGCAATGCTAGCAATTTCTAACTATGCTAGCCAATCAGATACAAGTTGTTGCTCACCTCACTAAGGAAGTTCATATGGCCAGTAGTGTGGTCAAGCCTCGTTCAGATCAATAAGCAACTTCTTCTGCAATTGCTACTAAGTCTGATAATGCTCTCACTATGTCAGGTATATCCTTCTTTAGGAATTCTAATTTGAGGCATTCTATTTTTTCTGCACATATAGTCAATAGAACAGCTTTTAATGGAGATACTTGGTTTATTGACACTGGGGCAACTGATCACATTGTGCATTCTGTTCATTTATTTACTGAATTCAATACTGTTAGTTGTGTTGTTGCACTTCCTAATGGTAAAACAGCCATGGTAACTTACATAGGTTCTATTACACTTTCATTCACTCTTACTCTTACCAATGTTCTCTGTGTTCCTTCATTTTCTTTTAACCTTTTGTCAGCTAGTCAACTCACCAGGTCTTGTTCTTGTTGTCTTGTTTTCTTGTCAAATTTCTATTTTACACAGGACCTTATGTGCTAGAGGATGATTGGTGTGGGTGAAGTTCATGATGGGTTGTATTTGCTGCAACACAGCCCTTCAGATGCTTGGTTCAAGGATTTCTTTGAATACTGTTAGAGGAATTGAGAAAAGAAAGGAAATGACATCCCACTAATTAAATCTAACTTTGTCACAGCTAAGAGAGAGTGTTTTGGGTGCAAAAATTGCATTGGCAGCTTCTGTATAATGAACTCCATTATTGCTTTGTATTTTAATTCTTCAAACCAAACATTGAAACTAGTTTGGTTGCATGTGACATTAGAATTGTAATTGTACAGTAGCCCTCCGTAGACACAACATAGCTGTAAAGTTATTATTTACAACTATATGTTTTTGTTGGCTTATATTCCGTGCCAAATTTGATTGTAATTATATTGAATCTGTTGTACCCTATATTTGTTGTGGGATTTCTTTGTAAGGGTTGTGTGTTAGAGAGAGAGAGAGTGTGAAGACTCAAGCATTTGAAGACTGAATATTTTTCGCAGGTGTCTCGCGACTTAGCTTCCTGCGAAGTGATACATGTGTCCTGCACATGTTGGAATGCGAAGAGTCAGGCCAGGTGGAGACAGCTGTGTCTCACGAGTATCTCCCGGGTAAGGCCTTCCCGCGAGACACCCGTGAGGTATTCTGGTCTGCTAACCTGTACAGTTTGAGTCACACTTTCTGTGCCCACACTATTTATACCCACATTACCCACAAATTGAGTAGAGCCTCTGAGAGAAAAACCCTAGCCAAACACCTTGAGAGTTAGAGATTGTTATTCCCACAATCCTCTACACATTTGTTTTGGGAATTTCCTTATCTCCTATCTCTCCATTTCCATACCATGGAGAGGTTGATAGCCCAAACACTTACCATACCCTTTCAGAGTGTGAAGTGACGTTTTGGTGCTACAAGGAAGCATTGGAAGAAGCCAACGATGGCAGATGCAACATAGAGCTTGTTGCGGGATTCGGAGAACTAAGACAAGACACGGTTCCGAGAAGCCTTGTTGGAGTAGGAGCTTGGAGGGCTTAGGTACATCGGGTAGATTAGGCTTGGGGGGTCTCTTGCTAACCCATGTATCCCAACTGATTGTCTAGTGGATCGATTTTCGTTTGGAGGGCGGCGGAGAGGTTTTTTTCCCGAGTTCTTCAGTTCACTCTTTGATAACACGTCTCGGTGTTATTTGTGTTTGCATCTCTCTTCCTTACACTTGTTCATTTAATTTTTAATACTGTGTGCTATGAATGCAATGGCAATGGACATCTCAAGAAGGAGTGTCCAAATTATCTAAGAGGAAAGGGTAAGGCGTATGCCATGACGCTGAGTGATTCGGATTCTTTAAATTCCGATTTAGAATAGAGTTGTGACGGAGAAGGAAACTACTCCGCGTTCATGACCATTGCTCATGTGGATCCCTCAGATGATTTGGGTGCACTTGTGAAGGAGCTTGGTGAATATTCTGATTTGGAGTCCATTGGAATAGTTGAGGAGTCTGAAGATGAGGAAGCTGGAGAAGCAGTGTGACTGCAAAAGACTTACAACGCACTTCTTGAGAAGATTGGTGAATATGCTAAGGTGGCTAATGCAGCCATTAAGAAGATGAAGAGGGCTGAGGAAGATTACAAAAGTCTTTTGGCACGATACAAGGAGGCGAAGTGTGAGATTGAAACATTACATGGTGAGCTATCAGAAGCTTACACAAAAGTGAGATTTCTTGAGCAAGAGGTAGTGCAAGCACATGCCAAGATAGGAAGGGTCTCCTCCAGGAACTTAGATGATGTTATCTCATCTCCAAAACCTTCCTCAGACAAGTCCGGACTGGAATTCACCGGAGGGAGCAGCTCATTAGCCAATGTCACCAAAGAGGTGAAGTTCGTGAAGGCCAAAGATACAGTTGTTGAAGAGCTGAATCCTGAGAAAGTTAAGGTTGAAAAGAAGAAGAAGGTAGCTGATCAACGGGTGTTTAATAAGTCCCGTAATCAATCAGATGCCATATTTGGATCTAGAGGAAGATCACTTCCAAGATTGCAACAGGGTCTTAGAACGAATTATTTGTGTCACTTTTGTGGATTACAAGGACATACAAGACCCAACTATCATAAGCTGAGAACTTTGAACAATGCAAGCGCTCCTCGGTCACGAGGAAGGAGAAATGACGAGAGGTCATGGGGTGGTGAGCAAATAAGAAGTCAAAACCATGACCCCGGAATGATGGACGTGATGAAGATGATTGGTGCCTTCACCAACTATTTGGAAAGCTTCACACGGAGGTTTGAATGTCCCAAATCTCCTATCCAATCCGTCAAGGACATCACCCCAAATGTACATAACGTGTTGGTGAAAAGGGGTACTCATGCATAAGCATTATAACATGTCCATGCACTAATTCTTTCAATGATTATGGACACTTGCTGTTGCATCTTATCATGCATTGTCTTCAGTTTATAGCATGTTTCTTTTACCTGTTTGGCTTGTGCTCGTTTTGTCTTTGCTTTGTTGATCTTTCTTCATTTCGATTTGTTTTTTAGTGTGTTTTGTCTATGCATGTCATGAATGATATGTTGAAAATGTTAAATAGATCACACAAAACCATTTATGAATGTATCCTCCTTTTGTTTGAAAAAAATTCAGATCTATTTTAATGATTAAAAAAAATTGATTTTGACTTATAAAGAAAAAAATCAGATATGTTTTTATGTGTAAAAAAAAAAAAAAGAAGGTTTTTGAAGAGAAAATTTAGATTTATTTTTATTAATAAAACACAAAGTCTTTTGGTTTGTTAAAAAAATTCAGATCTGTTTTTTAAGAGATAAAAAAAAAAATGGTTTTGAGTTTTGTAAAAGATCAGATCTGTTTTAATTGATGATGATATATATATATATAAAAAAAGGGTTCTACGTAATCGAAAAATCAGATCTGTTTCTATATTTGAAAAAGACATATTGTTTAAGAAGAGAATCTCATTCACAAAATAATTTCATGCTACATGACTTAAACAAAACAAACAACAAAACAACGATTCATCATCTATTTCATTATTTCAAAATTTTGCATGCGTTAAAAAATCAAATCTGTATCTAAAGAAGATACAAAATCCGTTCTTTATTTTAAGAAAAATTCAGATCTACATCTAAAAAAATGTAGATATGTTTTATTTTGATGAAAAACTCAGATCTACATCAAAGAAAGATGTAGATCTGTTTTATTTAATAAAAAAAAAAAATCAATTTAGTACATGCAGATTTCTAAAACTAAGAAATAGATTATAGTAATGATAAAAGAATCAAGAACATATTTTGATAATCTAAATTAACAAATCAAAACATGCATATTTAAAACAAGAAAGCTTGCATCATCATGATGAAAGAACATAAGAACAAAAGGGTTAGAAAGCAACCTCTTGCATGAGCACTCTTCTACTTAAGAGGATGTTTTAGGGTTCAAAGAAACTTGTGCAGCTACCTTTGAAACCTAAAAAGCCAAATTCTTGTAGCAAATCTCATAGAGGATCAATTAATCTCAACAATTTGTGAGTCTCCAAAATGTATGCCTCTCAGAGCGTAAAAAAAATGTGCTAAATTATGAGGTTCAGTCTCTATTTATAGAGTCTAGAAGACTTTAAAAAATAGGTATAGACGATTAGGGTTTGAATCCGGATGCATCATTTTGCGAAAAGATCGAAAAGAGTGTGCCTTATCGTCACCCAAAGGCCGTTGGGCCAAAGCCCAACCAAGGAAAATTCAGCACTTTTAGAGTGCCGTTCGTCATTCCAAAAGTGCCGAATTGGCTCTTGGACCCCAAATGCTGTTTCATGTTTGGGTGCCATTTGTACTCCTCTTTTAAGGTTTTTTGGCCAGTCCTTGTACTTAGAAGCGTTTTCATCCCCCATCTTTGATATTTTTTTTTTTAATCTCTTTATTAGATAATTTAGGCTATTTCAGAATAATTATATTGAAGATAAATACCCTAAAATAAATCTTGATAAAGTTCAGATTATCCAGAATTTTATTGTTATCTAATAATCCCTGTTATTCCCATGGATGCATTCCCATTTTAAACACTAATTATCAACAAATTACAAAATTATTTAATTAATTTGAATTGTTTAACCTATCAGAATTAATTTATATTGATCATGTGTGATCGATTCTACCTAGACACAATGCATGTTGACCGTGCAAACTTGATCATGTGATATCTTTCGATCCGATAGTCAGATTTGAAAACCAAAAAAACTATTGTGACCATTAGAATCTTAAGATCATTTTTATGATATATAATGAATGAATTGATGCATGTAATGCAAAGACAAGTTGATGCATGTAATGCAATTATGATTTTTGGGGTACATGGATTGGTCATTCAAGTCATTTTCCTTGATTAAATCATGGGTGAAAATTGAGTGTCTACAAGAACAAAACCATGTCGATCTTGTAAGGTTGAAATTTATCAACCATCTTGTTGGCTTTATTCCATGCCAATTAGCTTGTAATTTAAGCATTTAGTAACCCTGTATTTAGGTGGGATCATTGTAAGGGTAATGTATGAGAAGATGTGAAGAAAAGCTCAAGTATGTGTAAGAAGACAGAGTTTTGCAGCTAGGACTTGTGGCTAACTCGCGGCTTGCAAGCCGCCCAATGCTGGCACGTGAGATGCTCACAGGGAAGCTGAAGGGTTGTGCCAGCTGTCGCACTACAGGACAAAAGTTCTAGGCTGGCCAGGCCATTGCATCGCGACTTAAACTCGCGACTTGGACAAGCCGCGAAGTCAAGCCGCCAATCAGCCCTGTTTGGTAAAAACTAACTCTTTCTATTCCAAACACACACCACTATATATAGACTCTTATACCCACTAAATTGATAGAGCTTTTAGAGAGAATTTTTGTGAGAGAATCCCTACAGAAAAACAAGATTGCTTCATCCCCAATCTTTACCTTAGAGACTCTTCAAATTCCTCTACTCTCTTCTTCTCCATTGATACATCCTTGAGAGGCCTTTAGCCAAATCTTTAACTCACCACACCCACGTTTGTGAGAAGGTTTATTTGGTACTGTTGGGAAGCAGTTTGAAAGGAACCAATATACATTGGTTGATGCTATGGTCAAGTAGCGAAATTCGGTAAACTAGAAAAGAAAAAGGTTCGGCGTAACCTCGTTGGAGCAGGAAGCTTGGAGGGCTTAGGTATCTGGGTAGATTAGGCTTGGAGGGTCTATTGCTGTTCATGTATCCCAACTACATTTTCTGGTGGATTATTTACCGCTTGGAGGGTGGCGGAGAGGTTTTACGCCGAGGACTTCGGTTTCCACTTCGATAACACATTGTGTGTTGTCCGTGTGTTTGCATTTTCCTTTCCTTTATCTTTGCCTTATATTTACTGCTGTGGATGTGTTTATATTTGGCTTAGATTGTTTATCAATTCTGTTATGAGCTTGTTATCATGTTTCGCACAATAACTGTTTCATATAAAGTTTGAATTGATATTTTATAATTTGGGGTCTAAACGTTCAAGGGTGTTTTAGACACATATTGAACTTTCAGATCTCAATTTCTCCTTCAGTCAAAGGGAAACCTATAAGCATAATTAATCAATAATTATCCACATAACATCAACAAGATCAAGCTTTATCGAGTTGGGTAAGTTCCAAGTGTCTGAAATTGGCTAGTACAGTGATTGAACAAGCTCCTCCTCTCACGGTAGCATTATTTTCTATGATCACCTAGTGCCTTTGGCAAAGAAGAAATAGGATTGGAGAGAAGCAACCAACATGGGCTTTGATAGAAGTGGCATTTAAAGCTAAGGAACTACTCAATGAATTCTTCAATGTGCAACAAAAACCTCTTAGAGATGTGCAACTGAGGAGTTTGGTTAGGTGGAACCCTCTAAGTGAAGGAATGTACAAAGCAAATTTTGATGGAATGATTTTCTCTGAGCTCTCCTTAGCTGGTATTGGTGTAGTGATTCATGATTCTTATAGGAATGTAATAGTAGCCATTAGCAAAAAAATTCCACTACCTCAGTCAGTTGATTTGGTGGAAGCCTTGGCATCTAGTAGGGCAGTAAGTTTCGCAAGAGAACTTTGCATTTCTATGGTGGAATTCAAAGGTGATAGTCAGAGAATTGTCACAGCAATCAACAACCAGATGCCACCAAAACTATGTTTGGTCATGTTATTGAAGAGATTTGGATTCTATCAAAGGGTTTTCGTAAATATAGCTTCAAACATGTAAAAAGGGAGGGCAACCGGCTTGTTCATTCCCTTGCTAGAAGAGCAATTTTATTTGTAGATCTTGATTAAAATGCTAAAATTTTTCGCTAGGATTCAAGTGTGCATTTGGGATGCACTTAAATAGCTTAAAATTGCAAGATTATTACTTATTGCTTCTACTATTTATGGGTACCACAAAGAAGATTTTTTTTTTTTTTTTTTGGGGGTTAAGGGAGCTTAATTAGTCAACTAGCTCGACACATTGGGGGTCTCTGTCATGCCCCAAACCCAAAAGGGCCCAAAGCATAAGAAAAGAACCACTAGGAGAGAGACTATAGGATATATATATTTTTTTCTTTTCCATAGGATACAAATATATAACCATATTGAAATCTCCACATTACAAGTTAGAGCTCTAAAACACATTTACAAACAATAACTAAAAATCATGTGCCTGCACTTAATACATGGATATATTACAAAACTCCAATTGGATTACACAGAATCTACGCCTACTGCACCGAAGGCTAACAAACCTCAAATGCCCAATCTTTAATAGAATTAATTATGACCTTGTTACACTTTGCAAGATTGAGTCACCAACCATTTGTGGCTCAAGTCTCCCAATTCAATATAGTACTTCAGTCACCACCAACAAATTAAGCTTCATGCACAACATGTAGCTAATTTATCTGTAAAACTGTTGGAGAGTGAGATGAGGTAAAGCCCAGTAAGTAGCATAATTAATGGGGGTGGGGCAAATGCAAGTTTCATGATAATGCACCTTTTACCAAACATGCTATAAATTGGGAATTTTCATTTAATTTTTGCAAAATCAATTTCCTTAACAACATGACAAGAATGATAGAAATAATGTAGTACCAAGCTTCCCAAAATAACTATAAAATGACATGTTATTCACTGTGAGCCATAAAAATATCTAATATCATTTCAAAACCAGAACCTCACCTAAGGTCGCATGACAAGGTTGTCACATAGACGGCGTCTTCACACAGATGGGTCGTTGCACAGACGGGGTCGTCACACAGACGGAGTCGTCAAGCAGAGGGGTCGTCATTTAGAGGGGTCGTCAGACAAACATGGTCGTCACACACACCGTTCGTCACACAAACGTGGTCGTCACACAAACCGTTTGTCACATAGACGGGGTAATCACCAATATCATTGCACAACGGCAAACCACACCAAAAGATCACAAGTTAATATATTTGAAATACACAGTTTACTTCCAAGTAGTTTCGTAAATATTTTAATAACCAAATACCCACAATATTCTCAAAGTCCTCGAAACTGTTTCTCATCATAAAATTTCCCAAATAATACAAGCTAAGATAAAGCAACTTTAGAATTTGCAAATAATGCAATAAATTTATAAAATCCATTCCCAAGAATTTTATAAAAGATGCTCATCTTCTCCATGCTAACAAATCATGCATTTCCCCATATGCATTGCCAAATATGATACACTTTTAACAAGTAGTCATATATAATAGGGTCACAACACAATACTTTGTTAGGTTCTAAGGTCTTAGGATTTTATGTATTTAGAACTCTAATTTGTAATGTTGGCAAACCATGATCAAAACAATGTATTTAGTCTTGTTTAGGCTTGCTCAAAGTTGGTTTATTATTGTAAAGTTGGAATCGAGTGGCTGCAGAAGTACTTGGGACTTTCGGCCTGGCTCGATCGATTGAAGAATAGACTCGATCGATCAAAAATCGCACAGGTTGATTTTTCTGTAGAATTTCCAACTCAGCCCTACTTCATTAAATGTTTAGGGTTTTATGTTTTTACCCTAGGTATATAAACTAAACCCTAGCCACGTTTTTGAAGGTTGCTCCAGTTGTATTGTTGCTCATATTGCTGTTTTGTGTAAATATCTTGTGAGATCTAGATGTGCTTTCCTTTACACAAAGTTTAGGGTTTTCAAGTTAGAGATAGTATCAATAGCTTGATGATCAATTTGGTTGCTACCATTGAAGCTTAAAGAATATCAAGCGGGGGTGCTTGTAGCTGATTGATGAATCCGAGAAAGAAGGAGTCCGTGGATTCAGAGCTTGCACGTGGTCGTGTCAGTAAGTTCTACTGGTGGGTAGCATTAGGAAGTCGAGCGGGGAGCTTGTAGTCCTTCTGTATGAACTTCAATTCTTTCGCATAGTGGATTCAGGTTTACCTTGAGGATAGCTAGGTCAAATCCTCCCCAGGTTTTTACCGTGTGGTTTCCTGGGTCATCATATCTTGTGTTCATTTATTTTTCCGCTGCTTTATATCTTGATATGATTATTTGATTACTTTAACCTAGAATTGCATAATTTGACTAAGTAACAACTTGACTAATTAATCTAGGCTAACCAATCTGGTTGTGTTTTAAGAGGTCTAAAACCGTTCAAGTGGTATCAGAGCAGGTAGCTCTTTTGTTGGAGATTTCTTGATCTCTGAGCTGATCCTTGACCCCTGTTGTCATGGAGCATGGACACTCTCTGTTTGTTCCTCCTCACTTTGATGGGAACAACTATGCTTATTGGAAAGTAAGGATGAAAGCATTCCTGAAATCCATTGATGAGAGAGTCTGGAATTCCGTTGAGTACGGATGGGAGAAGCCCACTACTCCTGTGAGTGAGTGGCAAACTTCTGAAAAAGAAACAGCTGGCTTCAATAGCAAAGCTATGAATGCCATCTTCAACGCTGTTTCCATGGAGGAATTTAAGAGGATCTCTAATGTTGAGGTTGCTCATATTGCTTGGAAAATCCTCCAAACTGTGCATGAAGGCACAAAGGCAGTTAAGATCAATAAATTGCAACAATTGACTTCTAGATTTGAAAGCATTAGAATGTCTGATGATGAATCTTTTGATGAATTCTATGCTAAATTAAATGATATTGTCAATTCTGCTTTTAATTTGGGTGAAGTCTATGATCAACCTAAAATTGTTAGGAAGATACTTAGATCCTTAACTGAAGACTTTAGACCCAAAGTGACTGCCATCACTGAAAGCAAGGATGTGGACTCCATCCCTGTTGATGAGCTTGTAGGATCTCTTCAGTCCTATGAGTCTGACCTACCTAAAATGAACAAATCCAAATCAATGGCTCTTAAGTCAGTTGATGATGTTGATGGTGGTGGATTTGATGATGAGCTCTCTGCTATAGAGATTGCCTATCTTGCCAAAAATTTCAAAAACTTTCTTAGAAATACCAATAGAAAGGCAAGAGGTACTTACACTGCTGAACCTAGAAATTTTAGGAAGAATGATCCCACTAAGGTTAACAATTTTGAAAAACCTAGAGAAAATTCTGGTCAATCTTCTAATAACTCTTTGGGTCCTCAGTGTTTTGGCTGTCAAGGGTATGGTCATGTGAAATCTGAATGTCCTACATTCTTAAGGACTAAGGGTAAAGCTATGGCTGTAACCCTTAGTGATAATGAGGTTTCTGATGATGAGTCCGGTGGTGACGAGGATGGAAACTTCATTGCTTTCACGGCTACTGCTATAGTCAATGAAGGCATATCTGCTGAAGAGAACCCTTCTGATGGGGAACTCTCTGAAGATGCAGATCTTCAAGAGGCCTATAACAAACTTTGCAAAATTGCTGCAAAGGATGCTATGAAAGTTGATCTTGGCCTAAAGAAAATTGATTCTCTTGAGCTTGAAAAGAGAAATTTGCTTGTTAAACTGTTTGATGCAAATGAACTTTTGAATAATGTTAAATCTGAGAATATGCTTTTGCTTGATAAAGTTAGAACTTTGGAACATGATTTATCTGTTGCTAGATCTGCTAGTTCTAAACTTGATCACATGCTGAATGTTCAAAAGTATCCTTCTGATAAAACTGGGTTAGGATATGTTGAAAGCATCTTTGATACTGGACCACATTCCACTACTTTTGTTCCTTCTTCTTCTTCTGAACCTTCTGTGAGTGAGGTTGTGAGTGATACTGTCAAACCACCTGTGAGTGAGGTAGTTAAACCTGTAGAAGTTTCACCACCTAAGAAGACTAGGGTAGACTTAAGAGAATCTAAACCTAAGGAGCCTACCAAATCTAAGGACAAGATGCATGGTAAACCTGCTTGGGTTTGTCATTATTGTGGTAAGTCTGGACATATTCGTCCTAACTGTTACAAGCTTCAAGCTGATAAGAGAGCAAATAAACCAAAAGTGCCTGTGCCTCAAGCACAAGATCCTATGGCATTAATTGGTGAATTGGTAAAGGTGTTAAACCTTTATTCCAATCATGGAGTTGGGAATCACTCAAATGTGAATAAGAACTCCAATGCTCATGGTGCATCTAAAAAGTTTTGGATGCAAAAGACTCGAAATAATTGAGTCTTTCTGACATGGTCCTTGTGCTTCATTGCTCTATTCTTTTGTGACCATTGTTCTTTGTTTTTTTTTTTTTTTTTCTTTGTTCTAGGACTTGCATTGCATTACATTCATGCATTTCATTCTAGGATTTATTTGTTTTCCTTTAAATTAAAAAAAAAAAAAAAAAAAAAAAAAAAAAGGGAAAGAAGGAAGCAAATTTATGTTGAACATATTGTTCTTGATTTTTGAAAAACAAGGTTGGTCAATTTATTTACACATAACATGTCTTATGTACCTTGTTTAACTTGGATGAGCTTACTTTATTGCACTTTACTAGTTTGAGCTTTGTAGTGCATGTTGTGTGGGAAAGATGTTTATGGTGTTTATCACTTTGTCTTAATCTTGAAGTCACATGTTATTTGACTGTCGGACTTGATTCTTTTGAGAAAGGCATAAATAACCATCTCACCACTGTTCACTAGCCAATCATGAATACCTTAGTGCATATCATAAGATTATGTGCTCGAGAAAGTGTAGTACATGCACAAAAAGAATATAAGGTGTAGCCTCAAATTAAATTAAAACTGGTGTGTACTATTAGGCTTGATGCCAATTCACTTAATTCAAACCGGTGTTACTATTAGGCTGAATGCCATTTCATACAAATAAGAGGCAAAAATGCAAGAAACTTACATGATTGCAAGCTTTTGTTCTAGGAGATGTGGGAGTTATAGGATGTAACTCTTTAGGTGATAGTCTCTTTTAAATTCTATGTGATGAATTGTGTAGACTTTGTGTTTGATTGCTATTCACATATCACCTCACATGTATCTCAAGTTTTTGCTAGTATCACACACTACACAAGTTACTCCTTGTTAAACACTGTACATGCTAGTGTGTGTTTTTGGTCTGACCAACCAAGTTTAAAAATATCTTGAGATTTGTGCACAACATTTTTGTACAACATTTTTGTTGCTTGAGAAAATTCAATGGGAGAATGATTGAAACTTGTTTTTGACATAATTTGGGATTAAAAATTTGGGTTTTGAAAAAACATTCCATCTCATACTCATGCATTTTGCTTTCCTTGTTTAATGCTTTGAGGAGTTGTTTTTCAAAATAAGGTTTGTGTTTTTCAAAACTGATTTTTTTTAAAAATTTAGTGAGTCTCTGCCCATTTCGATCGATCCAGTCTGTTTTTCGATCAATCGAAAAAGTGCTCTAGTTTGTTTTAAAAAGTTTGGCTGATTCGATCAATCGAATGGAATTTTTGATCGATCGAAAATCGTGGAGAAGCTTTTTTAAAAGATCAAATCTGACTTTTTCAAACACTTTTTCAAACCTTTTTCAAACTTTCTCTTTCTCTCTCTGACGAGGCAAGCCAAAAAGTTTAGATTTTTGTCGTTTTCCTCCAAAGTTTTTGCAAAATTTCTCTTTCCTCAAGCCAGTAAGACTCTTTTGCCCTTCTTTTTGGATTTATTTTCATTATTTCATGCATAAATCCATGCATTTAAGAGAGATTTTCGGACTTAACATTTTTGGGATTTTCTGTTGATTCAAGCCCTATTTTGTGCAATTGATCATTGGGTTTTTGTGGGGACACATCCTAAACATGATTCTTGCTTGTTAATTTGATCAATTTTGAGTTTGGTGAAAATTTGAAAATTCTAGGGTTTGTTCTTGATCCGATTTGGGGATTTTGTTAAATTGGGTAGAATTTGATGAAATTGGCTTGTTGTATTGATGAAATCAAGCATTATAGTCTATGTACTGACTTTTGTAATGCTCGATTCATCAATTTGTTTTAAAAATTTTCAAGTGGTTTTCAATTTTTGGGGTTTTTGATTAGAAATTCCCTGCTCAAGCCAATTTTGTCAATTTAATCTCAATTGAACTTAATTGCTTATTGCATTAGTACATGCATCATGGCTTTGCATCTGTTTATGCATCATATAGATTTTCATTCTATTTTTGTGTGCTGACTTGCAGTCTGCCTTGGGTTTTGTTTTCTTGTGTTATTTTGGTTTTCTCTTTATGTCTCTGTCCTTTCCTTAGCATCATGCCTAGGAAGACTAGAGCCCGTAGGACTATTCCCTCTTCCTCTCCATCCCCTCCTTCCTTTGACTGTGAGAGGTTTCCGAGTGAGAAAAACCAAGAGCTTTTTGAGAAACTTAACCTTAAGAGAAAGATTTGGGCTGAGCGTTCTGTTCTGTTAGATGAGCTAGATCCTGCCATTAGGGCAAACTTTGAGCGTCGGGGCTGGTTACCCTTGTTGGACATTTCTGATCCTCCTCCACCTTCTGCCTTGATTAGGGAGTTCTTTTCGAACATCTCTATCCGCGTCTATGATTCCAACACTTTAGTAAAGAGTTGGATACGAGGCATAGAGTACACCATTACTCCTCAGGTAGTGGCTGATGCTCTAGGGGTACCGTTGGTTAGGAATCCTATCTATCCATATGACGAGTCTCCCGGGTTGAGCGACGTTTTGTCTTACATCACTGGGACTTCTGTCCAGTGGGGTTCTAATCCTAGGATCACTTCTGCTGAGCTCTCTGGATTGCACTATTTGTTCTTTCGGATAGCTTGTCATTCCATCTGGCCTATTTCTCATGTTCACACCATTCCTCTTGAGAGGTGTGTATTTTTGTACGCTCTGGTTACTGATGCTCCTATTAGTTTTCCCCATCTCTTTCTTCGTTCTTTGAACGATGTTTATAGGAGTTTATCTACCTCACATGCTCTGGTTCATCCTATTTTCATTCATAGGATTTTGCTCTATCTTGATCTTAGTGACTTCCCTTCCTCTGAGCCCGTTCATGTGATAGCTCCCATAGGTGCGTCTTTTCTTAGACAAAGGGCCGCTCATCTTCGAGCTGGTTCTAAACACCCTAGGTCTGAGCCCTCTAGTAGCACACCTCCTCCTTCTTCTTCTACAGGTATTGCTGGTGAGGATGTTCCTGATCCAGTTGGTGATGATGCTGCTGCTACTGATGTTCCTCCACTCCCTTCAACCGACTTTGATGTTCGTCGTACTCTGGAGACTGTCATGACCGTTCAGGCGGCTCATGGTCAGATTTTGGTGGGCTTACTAGATGAGATTCGTGCTCTCCGAGCCGATTTAGTGCGTCTTCATTCACCCTCACCACCTCCTTTTGATGGCGACTCGTGATTGCTCTTTGGCATTCCGTCACAAAAAGGGGGAGTGGAGTTTTGACTTGTAGAGAGTTTTGTTGTTATGGGGAGAGTTTTTTTGTTTGAGAGGAGCTTATGGAGTTTTTAGATTATATCTAGGTGCTTCACTTTGTATATCATTTTTGGAGATATTTATGTTAGGGGGAGTAACATTGATTGATATACATGCTTTTTACTGATTCTTGTTGATTTGTGATTCACTGCTTATTGATTTATATTTATGAGTTGATCATTCATATATGTGTTTATTTTGTGTTGTGTGAATCTTACAAGAATGTTATACCTGTTGTTTTACTCTTTTCTGTCACACATGCGTTTATGCGTTTGTTGAGTATTTTAGGAATATACAGGTTGATTCAACTAAGCTGCTGTCTACACTTGCAATCGATGGATAGTAGTTAGGCTGAATTTGAAGTTTATGAGCATTTCTTTGTAAAGGGCTTTTTACTTTGTAAACTTTGAGCTTTTAATTAGGATTTTGTCACGGATTGCCAAAGGAGGAGTTTGTTAGGTTCTAAGGTCTTAGGATTTTATGTATTTAGAACTCTAATTTGTAATGTTGGCAAACCATGATCAAAACAATGTATTTAGTCTTGTTTAGGCTTGCTCAAAGTTGGTTTATTATTGTAAAGTTGGAATCGAGTGGCTGCAGAAGTACTTGGGACTTTCGGCCTGGCTCGATCGATCGAAGAATAGCCTCGATCGATCGAAAATCGCACAGGTTGATTTTTCTGCAGAATTTCCAACTCAGCCCTACTTCATTAAACATTTAGCGTTTTATGTTTTTACCCTAGGAATATAAACTAAACCCTAGCCACGTTTTTGAAGGTTGCTCTAGTTGTATTGTTGCTCATATTGCTGTTTTGTGTAAATCTCTTGTGAGATCTAGAGGAGCTTTCCTTTACACAAAGCTTAGGGTTTTCAAGTTAGAGATAGTATTAATAGCTTGATGATCAACTTAGTTGCTACTATTGAAGCTTAAAGAATATCAAGCGGGGGTGCTTGTAGCTGATTGAAGAATCCAAGAAAGAAGGAGTCCGTGGATTCGGAGCTTGCACGTGGTCGTGTCAGTAAGTTCTTCTGGTGGGTAGCATTAGGAAGTCGAGCGGGGAGCTTGTAGTCCTTCTGTATGAACTTCAATTCTTTCGCATAGTGGATTCAGGTTTACCTTGAGGATAGCTAGGTCAAATCCTCCCCAGGTTTTTACCGTGTGGTTTCCTAGGTCATCATATCTTGTGTTCATTTATTTTTCCGTTGCTTTATATCTTGATATGATTATTTGATTGCTTTAACCTAGAATTGCATAATTTGACTAAGTAACAACTTGGCTAATTAATCTAGGCTAACTAATCTGATTGTGTTTTAAAGGGTCTAAAACCGTTCATACTTTTTAAGAAAACATAGTCCCACAAATAATTTTTCAAAATGTGTTTGACCCAAAAGAATGTTTATGCAACATGGTTATTTTCCAAAAATCGCGTTAAAAAGCCACTTACCTCGGAAGGCCAACCAATTTTACGTCCATCGGGCATCACCCAAAGCAAGCCATCCAATCTCTAAGTCCATCACCAAGAATCTAGAAACCTAGAAACACAATGATCAAGCCTATCAATAACAAGGTCCATCACAAAGTTCCATCAAACTTGCCTCCATAGAACGAAAATGGTCCCCTAAAATCAAATTAAGGGACTAAACCCTAACTTGACTATCCCAAGGCACCTATCCCCAAAGGATATCAAAAAAGCATCCAAGTGATTCAAAGGACCACAATACAACCAAAGCATTTTAATCCACTACTGCAAACAATGAGCATTTATTCGATAACATAAAACACATCACTTCAAAATAGAGGTAGCATATCTCATGAGTTTCCTTTTGGGCACCAAGTGATTAAACCAAACCACATTTCTTAAATCAAATTAAAAACAAGAAATGAAACCCATAATCTCATATAAACAATATATCAAACACTTGACATGCAATAAGCACATTCTCACACAACTAAAGCAAATAATAGTAATTATTTTCATCAATTTTTCACATGTCAAAAACCATATTCCCACAACACAACTCAAAACAAAAAAATCATCATAAAACACTCAAAGGTCGGCTCCTCCTCCCTTAAATAAACCAAGGCACCCAAAACCTCTATGGTTGAATACCATAATTAAAACCAACTATCACACACCCACACCTCAAAATCCCAAAAAACATTGTAGTACCACTACCAAAGAGTTATCCTTAACCATTGGATCGACTCCACACAAGTATTGTGCCATAAATGAAATAATCAAGGAAGTGGGTCTATAGAAACTCACATTAAAATAGTATTTTAGGGTAGCCGAAATTCATGGAAGATCATACTTGTTGGATTCAAGTTATGGAGGAGGTGATGTGAGGTGGTGGTAAGGATATAGGACTTCAATGGTTTGGCCATGGAGGAAGGTGAGAAACAAGAAGAGAGAAAATTACAATGGAGAGGGAGAGAACGTGTAGGCAGGGGTGTGCATGGGTCGGGTTGAGGGAATTTTTCGACTCAACCCACTATGGTGGGTTAAAAAAAAAAAATCCAACCCAACCCATCACAGGGGTACAACCCAACCCAACCTACATAGATCGGGTTGGGTCAGGTTGAACCCATGGGTTGGAAATTTTTTTTTATTACTATTATTACTAACTTAAGCAAGAAAAATATATATCCCATTTGTCACCTGAGTTGATAAATAAAATATTCATAAACTAGTATTCTAACTTAGTTATAAACAAAACATATCCAACTGAGTTGATAAATAAAATATACATGAACTAGTATCTTAACTCAGCTATAAACAAATAGGAGTGGAATGAGACAGTGGGAGTAGGAGGTGACAAAGAGAGAAATAAGATTGTAAGGGTTTGTAAGGTAATTGAGTTTTAGATAGGAAGAGCCGAATATGAGAAAACATTATTAATTATATAATATATTTCTATATATATATATATATATATATATATATATAATTTAAATTTTAAATATTCTCCTTCTCCTGGACCACGCCTTTCGGTTAATTTTGAGATGTCTCTATGGCCTAATTAAATTCTTAAGAGGCCAAATATAACTTTTAAGACCCAAACTCTTAACTCTTTTGCATAATTATATGATTTTTGAAAAATTATATTTGGATGGGGTCATGGCTCGTCCTCCTCTTAGTCCAAATATGGGTCTGCCTACGCATACAAAGTAAGATAAATAATATTACATACACAAGCTCATCTCCAAAAATCAAGATATTATTAAACTGCATGGTAATTTTGTTTTTGGTAAAACATGTTAAGGCAATAGGCTTCATGATAAGGTTTGGTTATAATTTATTATGTGGGTAAAACACAAGATTTTGTTTTGTTTTGTTTTTTGAGAAGAGTGTTAAAACAAGTTGATTCATTTATAGATAAACTCCACATATAATCTATTTTGAGTTGAACGCGTCTAACTCCTTTCCATGTGCATGAAATAATTATAATGCACACTGCGCACACATATTTGAATCAATTTAGAAGGTAAAGAATGAAAACTTTGACTGTGGTCTCTACATGCAATTAATGCTAGAAAACAAATTAATAAGTCTACCACTATAAAAGCAAAGCGTGTGGGGTTCGGCCGTACTAGTGGTCGTGGAAAAATCTCACTCCGGCCGTTCTTCGTTTCACATTAGTCCAAGTTAAAAATAAAAATAAATAAATAAACCATATATTCCTCACTAGACGTATTAACTAAAAATGGATAAGAACCAATTTAAAAAAAAAAAATTTATTTTCTTTAAAGAGAAGGAAAAAAACAATAAGAAAATGTCTAAAAGTTATAAGAGTGGTGTGAACTAGTCTATTGTCAAAAAGTGTCTTATAATTTAGCCGATTATTGAATTACCAAAAAAGAAGAAAAAAAGCGGTGGGCTATTTTTTTATTTATTAATTTTTTTTGGATAATTTTTGGCGGTGGACTAATTAAATAACATTATATCCTTCAATTAGTTTATTTTAAATTAATTGTGTGTGAATGTGTGTGTTTTTGACCCAAAACAAAAATTAAGGCGTAATACTTTTATTAACAAAAGACGAAACATGACTAGACCACAGTTAAGCCCACGGTATTTTTTATTCCGTTTTCAGTATCAGTTTGGATCACTTTTTGATTCTTTGCAACAGCAGAATATATACTAGTCTTCCAAAGTTATTCATTTATAAAATGGGTTCAATGAATCCTAGACACTTTTCTTTTCTTTTTCTTTTTTTTTTCTTTTTTTTATTATTTATTTTTTTAAAAGGAAGATATATAAGCTAACTGAGTATAAATCAACGAAGTCAACTTTGTACTGTACCAGCCGGTACGACCGGTATATACCGTATCGGCTAGTAAACCAGTACAGATAACCCCCCCTGTTTTGTACTGGAAAAAATACTAGCCATACCTGCCGCTTACCGGCTATTCCGGCGAATTCCGGCTGTTTCGGCCAATAAATGGATATCGGGCCGAAACACAATTCTGTCATTTTTTGGGTTCACAATCACAAGGGAATTGGTTTCCAAAACAAAGCTAATACCCAAAAGAACACTGAAACTGAAAAATCCAAAGATTTGTGAACTTACCCAACTAAGAATTGCCCAAAGCACACCGAAAAAACCTCTTTGGAGCAGCCGCTCGAAAACAATTTCTTTCTGGGTTTAGGGAGTGGCCAAAGGCAGCTTTCTCTCTCGATCTCGGTCTTGACTTGAGAGACAATATTATCGTCGACCCAGAGGACAGTGATGGGAACCCTAGCACCCCATTTTTCCCAAAGAGCACTCATCACACACTTCAGCACAATAACTCCTTTCGCTTCGAATTGAGTGTCCTCACACCGGGCTTCACTGCAATGATCTTGGGTTGGTGGTGGTGGTCTTGGTTGAACTCGGTCCCATCAACCAAGGCCTCGAAGCTAAATCTTCTCAAGAAGAAGAAACGGAAGGAAGATACAAGGGTTTGTTGTCGGGTTAGGGTGGGATTTTGGGGGTGAGTTTCTCTCAGTCGGGTTAGGGTGGGATTTTGGGATTTTTCTTTTTCTTTTTTTGAGAAGAAGAAGAAGAAGAAGAGGGATTTTGGGATTTTGAGGGTACCTTTTTTTACATTAACTTTTTTTAGAAAATAAAGAATAAAATAAAAAATTTCATTTAAATTTAAATGAGGGGCATTTCGGTGTGTGTGCGTGTGTGTGTATAAATTATATAAAATAACGGTAAACCTGAAACGATATACCAGTATTGACCGGTACTTGAAATATATCGTATTGTTGGCCAAACCGATACAGCCTCCAGTACAGTATTGACTTCCTTAGTATAAATTCTACGTAATATATAGTATTTAAATTTTAAGTTTGTGAAATAATTGAGTTGGTAATAGAAAATTAAGGATAATATATGCTTGGATGTAATTAGTTTGTATTTTGTAGTATTGACAGCTACCGCAGCCATTGCCAGCCATATCCAACAAAACTCATTTAGTTTTAGTTGTTTTTGGAGAGTAAAATACTTTCATAAACATGTAGTTTTATTATTATTATTATTATTATTATGGGTATCAATTTGAAGTTTTTTTTTTTTGTTGACTTTTCCGCCCTATTGGAACACAACTTTTGTATAAACAATCACCTTTCGTTGGTCTAAAGTTTTGACTAAATTACGTACTATTGGATATTTTGAATCTTCCGGGAAAAACTCTAATGAAAATGACCTGTCAATTATTGTCTAGTAATTAAATAACGATAGCTTTACACACACACACGAGCTTAAATAAACAAGAAGATCTTAATCTACTATCCTAATTGAATTCCATTTTGGAAAGGATCCAATTCATATTCCGAATTATATGTTATAAATCTAAATATATATCGAATATTAGATTACTTAAAATTTTATATAAGATAATGCTTTATACATTATTAGATTCAAGAAAAAAAAAAATCTTAAATGTGAAGGATATTATCCATTTCAAATGAAATGGAGGGGATTGTATTCTCTTGCCTCTACTTACTCAAAAAATGCAATAAAAATGTTTATAGTATAAATTATATACATATTTATTGCATTTTAAAAAAATATATTATTTTTCATTCCAAAGGTTTGACTCGGTGCACATGAAAAATGCCATGCAGGGAGATCAGCTCTTGTATAAAACTATAAATACACGAGAAGTCTAGTGCATTAACCACACAACTACCTAGAAAGCCTTCTTCTTTATCTGCTTCTTTATATCATTATCATGGCTCCCTTATTCTGTGTCCCATCAGTTCTCACTACCATAATTAAGTCCTGCCTGCTATTTTCACTTCTAGTGGGCATGGTTTCTGCTCAGTTATCCTCAACTTTCTATGCAAAATCATGCCCTAATGCCCTTTCCACCATTAAATCTGCTATAGACTCTGCAATATCAAGTGAGGCACGAATGGGAGCATCCTTGATTCGCCTGCACTTTCATGACTGCTTTGTTAATGCAAGTCACCTTTAACTCTTTTTTTTGTGTCTGTGTGTCTGTGTTTTTTTGCCCCTTATCCATTATCTTATCTACAAGTACAAATGTTTGCTTGTTTTGTGCATGTGTTTTGGGTGTGTATTTTAAAAGGTAATATTAGGAATACAATATATTTTCAAATGAACTTGTTAAAGTGTAGCATGTTATGATTAAAGCAACATTATTTTTAGTTAGATCATTATAAACATCACTTTTATTATATACTAATCAGAATAAATTATATTAACCGTTGTGAAAAAAAATTGTAAAAATAAAAAAGTTATATTGCTGAATTTATTTATATTTTAATGCATGTAGAAGAGGTGTCATGGTAATATTTAGATTATACAGTATTTTAACATTCAAATCTGCTATTTGGCAGTATGAATTTAATTACGTGTTTTTGCTGATAAAGGTTCAAGAACAAAGTAAATCCAACGCACACAGATTGATGATTAAAATGGATTAGCATAGCTTGCACAACAATATAATTTTATGCTGTCTTACTATAAACAAATCCATCTGATTAAGTGCCCGTTTGTTTGGGCGTTTTGAGCCTAAAAGTTGGCTTTTTGAAAAAGCCAGCCCAACTTCAGTGTTTGGTGAGTACAAAACGCAACTTTTTGACAAAAGTTGCGTTTTGCATTTACGAAGGAATGCGCGTTTCAATTTATGGACATGTTTCGGTCCATAAACTAAAAGCTGGAGTGGGCGTTTATAATGTATCCGTTGGAGTGAGTGCAATTACCAAAATTACCCTTCAATTACAACAACAACAGCAGATCAAGAACAGAAAAAAAACAGTAGATCAAGAACAGCAGCTGGAGTGAGTGCAATTACAACAACAACAGCAGATCAAGAACAGAAAAAAAAAATTAGAATAATAAATGATCAAGAAAAAAAAATAGAAGCTGATCTGATCCCTGGTTGCATGCACTCCGCAGTGAGGAGGAGGAGCAGCGGTGGCGGTGTGGTGGAGCAAAGACGATTTCTCCTTTCTCTCCATGCGTGTCTGTGTGTGTTTGAAGATAATGACACCAAAAGGCAAGCAAGATTATGGAATCAAGTATCACAGAGAGAGCTAGAGAATTTATGGAATCAAGTAAAAAAAAAAAAAGAGAGAGCAGAGAAAGGAAGGCTCTGGAATCAAGTGGGGGAAATGAAGAGAAAGGAAAAAGAAGGCTTTGGAATATAAAGTGGGGGAAAAGAAGGCTCTGGAATATAAAGGAAAAAGAGAAATGAAGGAATCCTATGCTATACGTGTGTGGTGGACAAAATGTAAGAGAAAAAAAAAAAAAAAAAGAAACAAGAAAAGAGTAAACGGATGGATGAAAGAAAGTCAAACAATTAGGAATCACAATTTAAAAATACTACTATAATATTTTCACAATATTTTTACAATAAATTTTAAGTAATTAGCTAATATTGATAAGTAAAAATATAATTTCAGTGGTGGGTTTAAATTAGAACTAGTAACAACTTTTCATATAAAATTTTGTTATGATTCTTGTGAAAGTATTGCAAAAAAATATTGTAGATGTAACACTTTTTGTTGAAAAATATAATTGTTGAGAATGAATAGAAAAAGAAAAAATAAATATTAAAAAAGAATAAATTTGATTAAAAAATAAAGATTAAAAAAGTGGATAATCAAAAAGTAAATGTCACTTTTTTGTTGAAAAATATAATTGTTGAGAATGAATAGAAAAAGAAAAAATAAATATTAAAAAAGAATAAATTTGATTAAAAAATAAAGATTAAAAAAGTGGATAATCAAAAAGTAAATGTCACTGTTGATTGTCCAAACAATACAAAAATTTGTCTAATCTGCTGAAGATGCTCTTATATATACATTGTCCTTTTTGGTAATTTATTCCTCAAACTGCCACTTTTATAAATACTAGCCAAACACTCAGCTTTTTCAAAAAGCACTTTTAACAGTTTTTACCAAACATTCAGCTTTTTGAAACTCCACTTTTTCATTATGCACTTTTTGAAAACTCAACTTTTTCATTATGCACTTTTACAAAAAGCTGAACCAAACTCACCCTATATCCAAGGAAATGAAGTTTGTGAAAGCTAAGGAACTAGAGGTAGAAACTTCAATTGTTGAGAAAGTGAAGCTGAAAAAGAAGCGGAATGTGACTGACCAACGGTTTTTGACTAAGCCTCCTAACCAATCAGTGGTCAAACCTAAGGGAAAAGGGAAATCTCTCCCAAAGTCACAAAGAGGTCCAAAAACTCAACATTTCTACCATCATTGTGGAATTCAAGGACAGACCAGACCCAATTGTCATAAGCTTCAAGCATTGAAGAATTCAAGTGCTCAAAGGTCGAGATGACCAAGACATGGCAAAGGGAATTAGACTGCTGAGCAATCAAAAGGTCAAGAAGGTGATCCCGGAGTGAGGGATATGATGAAGATGATTGATGCCTTCACTACTTATTTGGCAAGCTTCACTAGAAGGTTTGAAAGTCACAATGATCGTACCCAATCCTCTAGGGATATCACCCCAAACGCAAGTGTCGTGTGGGTGAAGAAAGGTACATATGCATAAGCATTACAACATGTCTATGCATTAATACTTCCTATGCTTTGTGAGTTTGATTGGTTGTGTGCTTTTTGTTATCGTTCCAACATGTTTTGGAAATTGTGTTTGTTTGCTATTTGCTTTGAATGTTTTTACAATTTTTTTTTTTTTTTTTTAAAAAAAAAAAAAAAAACCAAGTAATGTCTGAAATTGATGGTAAACAGTAATTTTTGTATAGTAGATGCTATTTCAAATTATATGATACCTTACAAAAAATGCCTCATATGAAATGACACCCACATTATTCTTATACTTTGTCTAGGAATTCACTCTGTCGGCCAAGCAAGTTGCAGAAACTTCCGAACCAGGATTTACAATGAAACCAACATAGATTCCTCATATGCAACTTCATTGAAATCAGTTTGTCCAAGCACTGGCGGTGACAACAATCTTGCCCCTCTAGATGTAACTACTCCAACAACCTTTGACAATGCTTACTACACGAATTTGATAAACAAAAAGGGTCTCTTACACTCGGATCAGCAACTCTTTAGCGGAGGTTCCACTGATTCCATAGTTACCACTTATAGCAACAATGTGGGAAACCTCATAACAGACTTTGCCAATGCAATGGTGAAGATGGGAAGACTGAGTCCACTCACAGGCACAAGCGGCCAAATAAGGAAAAATTGCAGGAAGGCCAACTAAGTAATTAAGGCACTAGAGTATGCTGTTTTAGCGTCCATTTTTATTGCTCTTTCACCTTTTTGTGGTTGAAAAAATTAAGGGCATTAATGCTCGTTTGAATTAGTTTTCTAGTGTCAATTTTGAGTACAAGTTCAAAGAAATATAGGTATATATGTATGACAAGAATTGTCCATCATGAATTGTGTATTCTCGGATATTGGCTCAACCGGAGTGATTAAATTAGATTGGAATGTTGTTGTGTGACTTGTGTTGAATTGTAATTTTATATCGATCACCACGTGAACAAATGACGAGTATCAATTTGTGCTGACAGATGGTATATGTTTATATCTTTTTTCTAATTCAATAGTTGGGATTAGGAAATTTGAACTCTAAACATCTTTATTGAAAAAATCAAGAGATGTTAGTTGATCTATCTATCATGTAAAACCTTCTAATTAGGGATAAAATATAATCAGCCAATTCACCCCCATGAGAGACACTAAACATGATTTCACCCATTCACATGAGTTTGTCCCAATATAGAGGCAAATCAAGGTTGCAATCTCTCACATGTGTTAAGGATCTAGTGGTATTTTTTGTTTGTGGACAACATTTTAACACATTTGAGGTGGTTGACACCTTCGATAAGAAAATCTATTTACACAATCTAGAGGGAACATAGATATGAACCAACTGACTATCTAACTTTTAGATTTCTCTTAGGCCCAATTAAATAAGAGGCCAAATGTAACTTTTTTTTTTTTTTGGATGGGGAGGACATGGCTCCCCTTCATCTACATATGGATCTGCCTTTGCATACAATGTAAAATAAATAATATTACAAACTCAAGCTCATCTCTAAACATCAAGATTAATGAACATGAATGGATATTTGTTTTTGGTAAAAGATAATAGGGCAATATGCGTAATTAATTATTCAATTATTTATTTAAAATTTAATTTTACATATTATAAAAATGTCATTTTGATTATATAGGTTAAACATATCGTGTCAAAACAAGTTATAAATTAACTTCAAAATCTCTTTTTAGCTGAACACATACGTCTTGTTCTTTTCTATGTGCATGGAACAATTATTACACTAATTAATCTTGATTTCACAAATGCACAGTACTGCGCACTCATATTTGAATCATTAGAATAACGTAGAAAAACGTTGCTTTCTATTAGGCGCATCAAACTTTGGATGTGTTCTTTGTTCTAGATTGCATGCAAGCAAACAAAATCTACCACACTATAAAATAAACGTGTAGGGTCACTTGGTGACTGTGGAATTTCTCCGTCTTATGCACTGCCATGCATGTCTGTCCTCCTTTTCACATTAGTCAGTGTAAAACACCAGATATTCCTTTAATAAGAGACATTAACTATTAACTATATACGAATAAGAGTAAAAGTTTAAAGGAAAATTCTTATTTTACAGTGTACCAACGACGTAAATTTATTTATAATGTATAGACATTTATGTGTCTACTATGTAAAATTTATATTACTAGTATAATGTAAACCTATAATTACTTTTATTTATTTTTTTTTTAAGTGTGGAAAAAACGAAAAAAGAAAAGGTATAAAGGTTACATAAGCAATGGTGGTGGACTAATTAAATAACTCTATCCTTCAATCCGGTTTGTTTGTTTGTTTGTTTGTTTTTATTTTTTTTTATTTTTTACGTTAGTTGTGTGTGTGTGTTAGCGCGTATGTGTTTTTGTTTTTGTCAAACAAATTAATACTATCGAAAAGAAGAACCGTGATTAGGAGTTGGAGATATTACAAACAGATAAGCTAGAAACATGACTAGGAGATATTAGATAAGCCCAAGATACCTTTCATATCATTTTCAATGTTTATTAGATCCACTTTAGATCCTTTGACTTCTCAAAAAAAAAAAAAAAAAACTTTTGATCCTTTGCAATAGAATATACTAGTTAGGGGTGTCCAACCCACCCAACCAACCCGCCAAACCCAACTCCACACAACCCATTGTCATCTAATTCGACTACTTTGGCGATTAGACGTAGGTTTGGAACTTCAAAAACTCGACACCGGCAAGTCGGTTGCAAGTCTCCTAATCAAAAACTTGTGAAACCTGACCTGACCAAAATACATCAATTTCGACGATTTCTCAAACTTTTCGGTGATTTTTCCAACTAGATACAATGGATTTCAATGACTAACACAGCTAGAGCTAGTAGAAATACACCAAATCTGATAGAAATTCATCAAACTCGACAAGTTCTCCGCACGAATTGGCAAAAATCTCTCCCAAATCTAACAAGATCTTGGCTAGATCTCATTAGATCTTGGACGAATTTGGCGAGATCTTGCTAGATCTAAAGAGATGTTGGCATCTCGTTGCTTTTTAGTTTCACCCGAAACCAACCACCACCCGACAAAAACTCAAACTGACCAAATCGATATCGGTCAACTGCAGGTTTGGAAGTTCCTCAACCAATCTAATTAGGTCGGTTGCGAGTTGGGCACAAACTCAAACCAACCTATTGACAACCTTAATACTAGCTAGTCATCCGAATTAATTCATTCATAATGGGTTAAATGCACCCTAGATTTTCTTCTTTTTAAAAAAAAGAAAAAAAGAAAACAAAAAAAGAAAAAGAATAGGAAGGTAAAGAAGTTAACTAAGCATATATAAGTGGGCAAAGCTTGTCCAATTCCATTGTACATTGGACCCATTATGATAGTATTTTATGTCATTATTGAATGTTCAAATAGTGTGTAAAACACCTATGAATGTTTAGACCCCCAATTTATAAATTACCAACACAAGCTTATAATCAAACAATGTATGTGCGGAATATGAAAATAAGCCTAAAAAAATTGGTAAAACAATCTAAACCGAAATTAATCACAACCACAGCAGTAATTAAAAGGCAAAGATTAAAGAAATAGAGATGCAAACACAAAGATAACACAGCGATGTGCTATCAAAGAGGAAACCAAAGTTCATGACAAAAAACCTCTTCGCCGCCCTCCAAGCGGTCAATAATCCACTAGAGAATAAAGTTGGGATACATGAATAGCAAAAGACCCTCCAAGCCTAATCTACCTAATGCCCCTAAGCCCTCCAAGCTTCTTACTCTAACAGGGTTACGCCGAACCTTGTCTTCTCTAGCTTACCAAATCTCGCAATCGCCCATTGCACCAACGAAAATGAATTGGTCCCTTCTGAACTGCTTCCCAAGTACCAAAAAGTCTTCTCACAGATATAGGTATGGTGAGATAAGGATCTGGCTAATGTACCTCTCATGGATATATCAATGGAAAGGGTGAGAGTAGAGAAATTTAGAGAATCAAATGATGAAGATTATGGATGAGTCAATCTTGTTTTTCTCTAGGATTTTTCTCTCAAAATTCTCTCTGGAAGCTTTCAACATTTTGTGGTTATAAGGGTATTTATAGTAAGGTGTATAAGGAATGCGAAGAGTCAGTTACAACCAAACAAGGCATACTGGCAACTTGAGCTCGCGACTAGAACAAGTTGCGAGTTTGAGTCGCGAGCTAACTGCCTGACCAGTCGGGAGGTTTTGTCCTGTAGTGCAATAGTTGGCGTGACCTTTCAACTCCCCCTGCATGCTTCACACGTGTGCCACCTTTGGCGACTCGCCAGTCGCGAGATCTAGTCGCGAGGCTCTTCTTGAGTGCACACTCTTGAGCTTTTCTTCACACTCTCTCACACACTACCCTTACATGATTCCCACCTAAATACAGGGTTTCTAAATGCTGAATTACAAGCAAATTTGGCATGAAATAAAGTCAACAAAATGATTGAATAAATTCAATCTTAAAATCTCCACATTTGGCTATTCCGTGACAACCCTAATGATAGGCCACAAACTGAATAACCCCTTATGATTAACCATAATTAATTAATTAGCCAAAGTTGTTAATTAATCAATTAATCATGCAATTGCGTGGAAGCACAAACAAATCACCAAAAACTAAATATGTAGTGGAAATTAAATAACACGGTAATTTGTTTACGAATGGGAAAAACCCTAACGGCAAAAACCCCACCGGGTGATTTTCAGGTCACCACTTCCAAAACTCCACTATTATCAAATCAAGCGGTTACAAGTAAAGGAATCCCAAGTACCTTACCAACCTACAGTTGAACCCTTACCCCAATACCCAATTGGATTTAATCTGTAGCGACAGTTCCCACCTTTAATGCACGGCTCCTAAGTACATGACTAACCAATGCGCAGATCCCAATACGCGACTTCAGAACACCAACTTAAGGAAGAAAGGTTGGCTGCAAAGTTCTTCAGTTCATCCTATATGATGAATAGCAAGAAGATGCTTGATTACAAAACTCTTTGGTGCAAATACACAGCAACTTCTTAAAGGAAGATGAACTAGGTCAAGAACTTCGTCTTTTGATCACAATTTTCTTGAATAGAGATTGCTCAATGAATTTTCAACTTGTGTCACACTTGACGGCTCTTAAAACAATCATTTTATATGTTTAGGGTTTGGAGAAAAGAAGGCCCAAAAACATATTCTCGGATCTCAAGAAAATCATATCAGAAAATCTGAATTTTTAAATCTCGACAGATAGCAGGTGTCGAGGTAGCTATCGAGCAGGTGTCGAGATTTAATGAAATTGCACTTCAGCTTGCTTTTTCTTGGACAGACTTGATGACTTCAACACTTGACCTTGAAACCTTGTTTCTTGAAGTATTAAAAACACATAGAACTACCCAATTACAAGTAGAGTGCGTTTTGTCAAAGGATTAGCCAATTTACATAAATAAGTGACATATGTTCTTAACAAGTGAAAACACATATGTCCTAACAATCTCCCCCTTTGGCAATCCGTGACAAAACCACAACAAACAAATGAACATATGAGAGAAGTCATAAATCACTCAACTCATATTCACTTGTTGATACAATAAAATCTATCCTAACACAAACTCTTGAAAATTTTTGCAAGAAGAGAGTTTATGGCAAGTAGACTTTGACAACTTGTATTTCTGAAACACTTTAAACAAAACTCATCAAGGCATCTTGTGTGAAACAGAAAAAAATAGATTGCATACAAAGTATAAAGAACATGTGTATAAAGATAGAAAAGAAACAACACACGAAGAGAGAGGTGAAAGAAACATACATTCACATAAATAAAGAAGTATAAGTACAATGTAGGTAAAAATGGTCAAAGGACCTCATATACAAGATCAATGTATCTAAAAAGTAAGAAAAGAAAAGATACATATAGAACCTCACTACATCCCTCAAAAAAATATCAACACTCCCCCTATCAAAATGTCCTATTCTAACTCTCTCCCTAAGATGACTACTCACATATCCCAAAACTACTCCCCATTTTTGTTACGAGTGACAAAGGGTAGAGTGTCATGTAGACATCTCACCAGTAGAGCTAGCATCCCCATCATCATTATCCTCATCATCCTCATCATCAGAATTTGAAGTTGCTAGAGTAGGTGGTGAAGGAGTAGCCTCTGGAGCAAAACCACCCATGGTCGCCTGCCATCGTGCAATACGACCAACACGAACATTCACTTGATACAACTCAGCAGAGAGTGTATCAAGGAGAGTGTCCATGCACTGCAGCTGCGTCATAATGTCTCCTAAAGATACATCACCCGTAGAGGAAGAAGGAGCAGATGTAGATGGAGCGAATCTGGATGGAGCAGATCTGGACAGAGCCGAATGAGAGGGAGGAGTGGCATCCGCTTGTCGCGACCTGAACTGCGCCTCACTACGTTTTACGGTAGCGGAATCTATGGCAGATATGTGTGTGAAGTGGTCGGACACAGGAAAGGGAATGGAAAAATGGCGTAAGATCCTCGTGATAGTGGAAGGAAAGATAGGCTTATCATGGGACGCCGAATCAAGATGAACATCTATGATAGAATAAAGTGAGAGGAAAAATCTATAGTGAGATGCTCAAGAAAAGATAACAAAAATCGAGCATGAGGCTCAGTGATGGAGTTGTAGTGAGAAAGTGGATGGAGTACAAAAGTCATCACTATGTTAAGAAATCTAGGACCTTTAGCAAAAGGCCTACAGGATGTGTACTGATGCTCTCCCCAATCAGTAGGGCGCTGACAAAAGGTAGAGATGAGCTCATCTCTGGACACAGTCCTCAGACGCTCACAAGAAGGATAGTCAGGAAACTCTATCCTAGGAACCTTAAGCACATCTGCAACTAGCTGCGGTGTGACAGGAATGCACGTACCTCAAACGCGAGTGAAAAAGAAAGGTACTGAACGATCTATCCCATGCATATTGGAGTAAAACTCCTGAATCAGCACGAAAGGGCAAGTGACCAGGACGTCACACAGTGACTCCCATCCCCTACTGTGAATGACAGTGGGAAGGTTAGTGTCGGCGAAGTCCTCTAGAATGACTTGGTGTTCCTAATGAACACCTCGTCGAGAAAAGTTCTCCGAAAATTCCTTGTGGGCATCTCCATCATGGAACTAAAGGTTAAGAGGAGCAGAGTCAGAAGAAGAGGAAGCTCCAGAACACAGAAGGTTCCAAGCAGGAGTGGATTTACGTTTGGGTGCCATAGACACTATTAACGTAAAAGAATGAGAAAGAGATAGAGAGGAAGACAATCAGAAAAGTTCCCAAAGCAGTTCACATATATCAAATATATTGAACAATAAGTGCATATGTATTGGAATGCATGAGCATGTGACATGCAAATCAAAAAGGCATCATAGGCTCAGCCCAATCCAATCCTACCAGCACACAGCATAAAGCACACATCTAAATGCATGTAAATGTGATTCCAATGCACATGGAATGCAATGTATGACATTTTAAAAGCATTTAAATGAAAAACCAACCCAAAATTTCAAGAACAACTCATCGATTTTGAAAAACCCCAAAAATTTCAAAAAATCCCAAAACCTAGGTTTCAAAACATGCAATGCATGAAAAAGGAAGGGAAAATGAACTTACCAAGTGAAGGAAATCAAGGGAAGACCAAAAATGATGAAGATTTGAAGATTTGAGTGAGAGAAACTTGTTTGGGAGGTGAAAAGTCTTCGGATAGATCGAGAGAGATCGACAGAATAAGAGAAAGACCGCGATCGCAGCTTATATAGGCACCTCAGTAATTCTCGAAAGCTGAGGTGTCAAGAGGTATCGAGGAAGCTGTCGAGGAAGGTGCCGAGAATTTTGCCTTCGATAGCTGCAGGTATCGAGAGGTGTCGAGGTGCAAGATCAATTTCAGATAAAAGAAGCTCGATCGATCGACAAGGTGTCGAGTAGGTGTTAAGGGGACAGAAACTTTCTCGATCAATCCATCAGGTGTCGAAAAGGTGTCGAGATTGCGATAAGAAAAAGGCTTGAGAGGCTCGACAGATGACCAGGTATCGAGGAGGTGTCGAGGAGGTGTCGAGCAAGCACTTAAAAACAGTGTTTCGAGAAGAGAAAAACACAGACATGAATGCAATCCAACATACACCTCAACTAATGATTCATTCAACATATAAAGCTCTCAAAATCATCTCTCAACAAGAATTTAAGCACATGGATCCTCAAAAACACACACACACACACTAAACAAGTCTAACCAATTTTATTTTTCAAAAACAAGTTAAGACAGTTTAGTGAGCATACATTAGCACATGTAAACACTTGTGATGGCCAAATCACATTGTACCTGCACATGTATCAAAAGTAGCAAAGAATATTGCGTGTTGTGTGTGAAAAACATCACAAGATTGCATATGTGTATGCATGTAATGACGATTTGAGATATGAGAAAATAACTTTAACTCACACACAATCATAACTGTTTGATAGGGACTATCACCTTCGAGGTACATCCTATAACTCCCACATCTCCTAGAATACACGCTTGCAACCATATTTAAAGCATTTTTGATCTTTTTGCTTTTTATTTTCTTTGCATATTTTCTTTTAAGCATATCATACAAGGGCATATAAAAGAAAGAAAAGAAATACCCAAGATGTTAAGCATTTGATATCGTACTTTTGCTATGCCGAAACATACGAATGTCTTTGACACTGCACTTTTGCTATGCCGAAGCATACATGTGTCATATTATGATTGGCGGGCAATAGTGGTGAGATGGTTATTTATGCCTTTCTCTTAGAATTTTCTAGTCCTACCCGTCAAAAAGAGTGATACGAGTGTTAAGTTTAAGAGATAACTTAATCTTACTCATCACAAACAAGAGCCACAAAACTCACTTGCTTAGTTGTGCATAAAGATGCTCATCTAAGTTACAAGAGATACAAAGTTTAGAAACTTTATTTCAATGGCCATCCAAGGTATACAAGTACCAAAGTACACAAAACACACACTGTTTTTGTATTTTTCTGATTTTTCAATTTTTTTTATATTTTTTTTATTTAAAAACAAAATAAACAAAACTGAAGGTAAACACATAAAACATGTTAAAACAAAGCAAAGCATAAAACTAGACTGACTCAACAAAAATGCAAAACACACAAGTAATGCAACAAACAAAAAAAAAAAAAAGGGGAAAAGAAAGTGATGAAATCACTTAGAGTCCTTTTTCTTCCACACCTTGGAAGAACCTTTCCTTTGATTGAATCCTTGAACCGGTGGTGAGGGGGAAGAATTGAAACTGTTCAAGTTAGAAAGAAACATGAGGGCTTTTAGAATAACTCCAAGAGGAGCAAGAGAGGATTGAAGCTGATTTTGGCTTCCAGATGCTATCATGCCATTGCTCTGTTGAGTGACTAGCCACTTATAGCAATTTGGTCGAGTATGATCAACAGCTCCACAATGATGACAGAGATGCTGCTTCTTTTGTTTAGGGTTTTAAGAGTTAGCATTCTTAGCCCTAGGGTTTTTAGCATCTTTCTTATCTTGTTTAGGGGGTGCTCCTAAGATAGATTTATCCTTGTCTAAGTTCTCACTAGCTAATTCAATTTTGACATCAGTATTCTCAATTTCGGTGTTATTAGCAGGAGAAACAAAAACAATATTGCTAGTAGAAGCAGTATTAGAGAAAGAAAGACCATACCCCAAGCCAGTTTGATCTGAAGCAGATTTCTGATTTCCAAGCATCTCGTCAAACTTTGCACCTGAAGTCCTCTCCAATTGAGCTCTAACTTGAAACAGCTCAGCTTCGAGCTTCTTCGTCTTCTCAGCCAAAAAGTTGTTCTCAAATCTCAGTGCTCCAATAGTTTGATTCACCTCATCAAACTTTGTGGACAATTCTTCACGATCAAGTTCCACATCACTGAGCTTCTTGGTGGCTAGCCTGTACAATTTCTCATGCTTCTCAGAGAGCTTGTAAAGCTTCTCATAGGCTGAATGGATATCATCTTGATCATCCATCTTCTCAAATTTTGACTCCACCAATTCTTCTTCTTCATCCACTTCTTAAATAATCCCCTCAGTAGGATTGACTGTGGTAGTGAAGGCATTTAATATTCCATCATCCTCATTGTCAGAATAATCTTCAGGCTCAGTGTCACTCAAGGTTACAGCAAGTGCTTTACTCTTCCTAATGCTCTTGAGATGTGTTGGGCATTCATGCTTCATGTGACCGAATCCATGACATCCGAAGCACTTTGGTCCAGCTGGAACAGTGTACTGACCGCCATCCTTAGCATCCTTCTTCCTTTTGTCTTGACTCTTGAACTGAGAAGAGCTGGATTGTCTGTGATCCTTGTCGCCCATTGGCATTCTTCATGAACTTCTTGAACTGCCTTGTAATATAGGACTTCATCTTGGAATCTTCATCATCGGAAGACTCATCTGTATCATTGCTCTTCGCCTTCAAGGCCATGCTCTTGCTTTTACCAGTTTTGCCAATCCTAGAGAGTCCTAGCACATAGGTCTACAAGTTTCCAACCAGCTCAATCAAAGGAATCTTGTCAATATCCTTTGATTCTTCTATTGTTGTAATCTTGGCATGGAATCTCTCAGGTAGAGATCTGAGAACCTTCCTTACAACCTTGGGTTCATGGATGGTTTCCCCATGATTGAAAGCTGAGTTCACTATGTCCTTTAGCTTGGCATAGAACTCATCAAACGACTCATCCTCCTCCATCTTAATTTCTTCAAAGCTTGTAGTGAGCCTCTAAAGGTTTGAATCTTTGACAGCCTTTGTTTCTTCATAGGTTGTCTGGAGGATGATCCAAGCCTCCTTAGCAGTTTCAGTTAAGGATATCTTCTTAAACTCCTCATTGGTGACTGTGCTAAATAGGGCATTTAACGCTCTGCCATTGAAGTTAGCCGCCTTGATCTTTGCATCATCCCAATCGGTCGGTTCTTCTTTTGGCTTAGTCCAGCCAATCTCTACAGCTTGCCACACCTTCTCATCTAAAGACTGCAAGAAAGCTCTTATGTGTACTTTCCAGTATGCATAGTTAGTGTCATTAAATAGAGGAGGTATGATTAATGACTGTCCTCTATCCATGACAAACCGGGGTCAATGGATCAACACAGCAAAGATTAAACCTAATCAGAGTGTGCCTGCTCTGATACCACTTGATAGGCCACAAACTGAATGACCCCTTGTGATTAACCCTAATTAATTAATTAGCCAAAGTTGTTAATTAATCAATTAATCATGCAATTGTGTGGAAGCACAAACAAATCACCAAAAACTAAATATGCAACGGAAATTAAATAACACGGTGATTTGTTTACAAATGGGGAAAACCCTAACGGCAAAAACCTCACCGGGTGATTTTCAGGTCACCACTTTTGAAACTCCACTATTATCAAATCAAGCGGTTACAAGTAAAGGAATCCCTAGTACCTTACCAACCTACAATTGAACCCTTACCCCAATACCCAATTGGACTTGATCTGTAGCGACAGTTCCCACCTTTGATGCACGGCTCCCAAGTACGTGACTAACCAATGCGCGGATCCCAGTACGCAACTTCAGAACACCAACTTAAAGAAGAAAGGTTGGCTGCAAAGTTCTTCAGTTCATCCTATATGATGAATAGTAGGAAGATGCTTGGTTACAAAATCATTTGGTGCAAATACACAGCAACTTCTTGAAGGAAGATGAACTAGGTCAAGAACTTCGTCTTTTGATCACAATTTTCTTAAACAGAGATTGCTCAATGAATTTTCAACTTGTGTCACACTTGATGGCTCTTAAAACAATCATTTTATATGTTTAGGGTTTGGAGAAAAGAAGGCCCAAAAACATATTCTCGGATCCCAAGAAAATCAGATTAGAAAATCTGAATTTTTAAATCTCGACAGATAGCAGGTGTCAAGGTAGCTATCGAGCAGGTGTCGAGATTTAATGAAATTACACTTCAGCTTGCTTTTTCTTGGACAGACTTGATGATTTCAACACTTGACCTTGAAACCTTGTTTCTTGAAGTATTAAAAACACCTAGAACTACCCAATTACAAGTAGAGTGCGTTTTGTCAAAGGATTAGCCAATTTACATAAATAAGTGACATATGTTCTTAACAAGTGAAAACACATATGTCCTAACACCTAAAACAAACTCTAGACTTAACATGTGAGTTGGGAACAGTTAAACAAAACTCACTCACACCGAACTCTAGAATCTGTGAAGCTCTTGAACCATACAGACAAGTATTTCCTAAAAACAACAACACAATATGATCATTATAAGTTGAAAACTTGAAATGCATATAGAGTAAGCACAATGCGATCAAGAAATAATGAATTAAAGCAGTAAAGCATGGCTTGACCAAACAGGAACAATCACTATAAATAGTGATCACAATGAACATTCACACAAGGAATGAACATCGGGAAATGCAAGCTAATAAGATCAATGCAAAGTATCATTTGCATGTTCAACACTCAATCGATAAAACAACACAAGATAATTGCATCAAGGATATAAAATCCAACAAAGGCATAAGAGTGAAGTACTAAAGAAAATGCATAACATTAACTAAAAGTACTGAGCTATAAAGCTAAGGTACAAATCATATAAAGTACTAAATAGAAACTTAAATATCTAAACCAAAGTACCTACAATGTAAACAACCATGAGTTTAAACCAAAGTATTTAACAAAGTGCTATGCAAACCCATATTAAAATTATCCAAACATAACAACAAAAACCATAAACATCATAAAGTAAAATGCTTAAAGGTTTTGCTCCCCCTCGAAATAGTGCTTAGTGCTCCCCCTCAAGAGCTACTTCTCCCCTTTTTTGACCGGAATGGCCAAAGGGCTACTGCTGAGTAGTGAAGCTATCAAACTTTGTTGAAAGAAGATTCATTTGCTCTTGGATAGTAGCTAGCCTATCAGATTGCTCATTCTGGACATCTCGAAGTCCGTCAATCCTTTCAAGGATGGTTTGAAATGCATTTAGAGGTACTGCAGAAGATGATGAAGCTCTACTCCTTTTACCACGACCTCTTGAGCTTGAGGGTTGTCCTTCAGACTCTGTCTCAATGTCCGTAGGTTCTACTTGTTCTTGATTACCCTCCTCTTCATCACCTAGAAGACGAACTTTAATCTGTGCAATAGTTAGAGCATTGATAGCTGGAGGGGTAGTCATGAGGCTGATGTCTTGAGGAATTTCCACACCTTTTGCTCGAAAGAGCCTCATAAGTAGACTAGGAAGAACCAGCTTTGGCCTTGCAGATGTTCTTGTTTCATTAGCAATAATGCATAAAGCATGAGCACTAATATCAATGTAAGTATTCTCCCGAAACTCCATGAGAAAAATGGCTCTTGCATTACTGATGGTGGTCATCTTTTTTACCAAGTACAGGTTGAACATCATGATTAAGGTAAGGCATCTCAGCTTAGGTGGAAAAGCAACAGTGTTGAGGCCTCTTCCCTCTCTAACTCCACCAATATGAGATTGAACTATCTCTATGGAGAGCATTCGGTCCTGCATTGTCATAGAATTCTCTGATCAATTCTCTCTTGGATGAAAGGAGCCTTCTCATAAAATTGATTGAATCTCTCAAAATGTTTGGTAGACCTGAACCGGGTATTATCTATTTTCTTCCTTTTGTTAGCCTTTTATGTAGTAGGCTTCTTCTTTGGAGTCATCTGCAAGGACATAGCAGCAAAGACCACAACATAGAGCACAACATATGGTAACACTAAAAATTAGTAACAAATTAGTACCAATAAAATGGACTTAGAAACAAATCAAAGATTTGATCTACAGGACAATTCATCAACAACTTAACATGAGAAAACACATAGCACCAAAGCTCAACAGAGTTTTATCATTAAGGCTCCAAATATATCACAATGTGTGTGTGTGAGCAAATATCATCATGTAAAAGCAAGGGCATGATGCAAAGCACATAACCAGAGATGCTATTTCCAAACATTGAACACCAAGAACTCCTTATAACCATTGTATTCCATGAAACTCAAGAACACAAGAAAATGCCTATAAGACATTTTACCATGGGTATAATATACACAACACAATACTAACAAAAAATATACAACTCAAAAGTGAGAAGTAAGCATGAAGACATGTGAAATGAGCATCATTCAACTAAAATCAACAAAACCCATAAAACAAACTCAACAAAAATATACCCAAACCATATTTGAACAACAAATTTTTCAAAACTCATCAAAAACTCAAAATCCAAGAATTTAAGGGTTATAAAAATGAAATACTTTGAGAAAAGTAAAGAGCCCATACCTTTTCTTGAAGATTGATGAAGAGATGATGAAGAAAATGGAGGATTTTTGTGAGAACACGGTGATTTTGTGAAAGAGGGAGACAATGCATAGTCACAATGTGCGATGGAAAATTGAAAAGTTTTTGAAAAATATGTTGAAAATAACCCTCATTGTGCAAAACACGTGATTTTTGCAACTGGATTAAGTCACGAACAAGTCGCCAAAGCAACCCACCAAAAACCCTTGTGACAAAATTTGGAAATATTTGTCTAAGTGTTTTTCATGACTGGAAGTTCCACCCGCGAGTCAGTCATCCAGGGAGCTGCGAAACCTTCTAAGTAACCCTCACGACTGGAGCTTCTTCTCACGAACAAGTCGCCAAACTGAGTTTGAAAAATCTAAAAACCCAGATTTTTGCAAAATATTCTAAGTCTTTTTTGCAACTGGGATTTCGACCTGCCAGAGAGTTGTGAATACCTTATGTGTAAGCTTGTGACTGGGGCATGCAACTAGATTAACCCGTGAGGCAAGTCACCAACACAAGGTTGCACAGTTTTTGAAATTTTTGACATTTTTCAAAATAAAACACTTTCCAAAAACAACTAAAACACTCAAAAATCCTTTTATGTTTGATCAACATATAATTGAGCGTGTGAAATATATTTAATCAAGTACAATCACACAAATGAATAAGGCATTCATTGAACATAGACATGTGTGATGTGTGTGGGTACCAAAGATGAGATAGTCCTTGGTCTAATGTGAAGTGTCAATGATCAATTTAACCAAGACATACACAATTAGCACTCAGAAAAGAGACCTATCTCAATTATAGAAATATGCATATATGACCTTCCACAAAACTTTATAACATCATTTTGAAGCTTTTCATTTGGCTCCATGAACATTATAACATTTGATCATTTAGAATCAATACATCCCATTTTAAGATTAATGCCTAAAATTTTTGATATTTCAATTTGATGAACAAGCCTTTGACTTTTTGGGCATCATACATTTTCATAAAAGTCACTTTCTCTTTTTCCTAGTCAAATACTAGTATGTGCGACGGCTTTTACAGCTCATTATCTCTTTTCATTTTGAGATTTACATTTGTTGAGCTCTTTAAGCAAAAATAAAAAAAATAAAAGAATAAAAAGATATATAGGCACAAGTCTATGCAAGTTTCAAGATCAACAAAACCATTGATTAATCATTCATGACAAGTTTGAAGATCTATTTACAACAGTCACATAGATTTCAAGATTTTTTTCCACAATGATATGAGTGCATAAAAAACAAGCTACACTTATAAATGCACAAAGTCATTAGTACAAAGGTACAAGGCAAAACATGCTAGTGACAATACACAATAATGCTTATCAAACTTTTTGGATTTTCTACTTTTTATGTGTTTTTGGGTTTTTGACACAAAAGTAATTAAAGATTGATAAATAAAAAAAAATGTAAAAACGTTCAAAGCAAATAGCAAACAAACACAATTTCCAAAGCATGTTGGAACGATAACAAAAAGCACACAACCAATCAAACTCACAAAGCATAGGAAGTATTAATGCATAGACATGTTGTAATGCTTATGCATATGTACCTTTCTTCACCCACACGACACTTGCGTTTGGGGTGATATCCCTAGAGGATTGGGTACGATCATTGTGACTTTCAAACCTTCTAGTGAAGCTTGCCAAATAGGTAGTGAAGGCATCAATCATCTTCATTATATCCCTCACTCCGGGATCACCTTCTTGACCTTTTGATTGCTCAGCAGTCTAATTCCCTTTGCCATGTCTTGGTCCTCTCGACCTTTGAGCACTTGAATTCTTCAATGCTTGAAGCTTATGACAATTGGGTCTGGTCTATCCTTGAATTCCACAATGATGGTAGAAATGTTGAGTTTTTGGACCTCTTTGTGACTTTGGGAGAGATTTCCCTTTTCCCTTAGGTTTGACCACTGATTGGTTAGGAGGCTTAGTCAAAAACCGTTGGTCAGTCACATTTCGCTTCTTTTTTAGCTTCACTTTCTCAACAATTGAAGTTTCTACCTCTAGTTCCTTAGCTTTCGCAAACTTCATTTCCTTGGATATATTAGCACCTGAACTGCTCTCTCCAGTGTATCCCAATCCACTTCTGTCGAAGAATGGTTTTTGATGAGCAAGTACATCATCAAGCTTCTTGGAGGAAACCCACTCTACTTTAACATTCTCTTGAATCACCTCAAGCTCAAGGAATTTGATTTTTTAATAAGCTTCGGTTAACTCTCTGTTCAGCGACTCCATTTCACATTTGGTCTCCTTGTATCGCACTAGAAGACTTCTATGATCTTCCTTTGCCCTCTTCATCTTTTTAATGGCTACCTTCGCCACTCTTGCATATTCTCCTGACTTCTTAAGGAAGGAATTGTATGTTTCTTGTAGTCCCACTGTTCTTTCATCATCCTCAACACCAGATTCTTCTACTACTCCCATTGACTCCAATTCAGTGTGCTTACCAAGCCCTTCCACTAGCACACTCAAATCGTCAGAAGATTCTACTGGGGCAATGGTTATGAATGTAGAAAAGTTTCCCTCTCCATCACAGCTTTCTTCTAAATTTGAACTAAAGGAGTTAGTGTCACTAAGAATAGTGACATACACCTTGCCTTTCCCTCTCAAATAATTAGGACACTCTTTCTTGAGATGTCCATGTCCATTGCATTCGAAGCACGTGATTCCATGAGAGAATTGATATTCCTTCCCATCTTTCCTTTTGAAATCCTTTTTCTCCTTTCCTAAATTTGGGAATTTTCCTTTCTCAGCAAACTTTCCATTCTTCTTCAATTTCAAGAACTTTCAAAAATTCTTCACAAGATATGCCACATCTTTCTCGACTTCATCCTCATCCGATGAGTCGTGAACTTCCACCCTTTCATTGATCATCTTTAAAGCAAGGGATTTGCTCTTCCTTTGTGAAGGTAGAGACAGCTCATATGTTTGAAGTGAGCTAATTAGTTCTTGAACTTTGATATCATCAAGGTCCTTGCTCTCTTCAATTACTGTAACTTTTGCACGGAAGCTCTCCGGCAGTGATCAAAGGATTTTCCTAACTATCTTTAAGTCCTCCGTCTTTTCACCCAAGTTGAACTTGCCAATAACCACCTCATTCAACTTGCCATAAAATGAGTCGAATGAGTCATCATCACTCATTTTCAGCTCTCCAAATCGAGTGGTTAGCATCTACAACTTAGTGTCCTTGACCTTCTTCGTGCCTTCATAGGTGGTCTCCAATATTTGCCACGCCTCCTTGGCAATTGTTACATGAGAAATTCTATGAAAATCATTTATAGAAACACCACAAAAAATAGCATTTAGTGCCTTGCTATTTGCATTGGTTGCCGCAAGAGCTGCCTTATCCCATTTGGATTTAGCAGCCTCCGGCCTAGTCCATCCTACATCTATTGCATCCCTAACAGTTTCATTAATTAAACATAAGAATGCCCTCATGCGAACTTTCCAAAATGCATAGTTGCTTCCATCAAAATATGGTAGAGCATTGAGAGACTGAGATCGATCCATCTCAATGGGGTCAAGGATCACACTTAGGTAATTAAACCACAACAAGTGCACCCACTCTGATACCAATTGAATGTTCAAATAGTGTATAAAATACCTATAAACGTTTAAACTCCCAATTTACAAATTACCAACACAAGATTATAATCAAACATTGTATGTGTGGAATATGAAAATAAGCTAAAATAGAATTGGTAAAACAATCTAAACCAAAATTAATCACAACCACATTAGTAATTAAAAGGACAAGATTAAGGGAAGAGAGATGAAAACACAAAGAGAACATAGCAATGTGTTATTGTAGAGGAAACCGAAATCCTCGGTGAAAAACCTCTCTTCCACCCTCCAAGCGGTCAATAATCCACTATAGAATAAAATTGGGATACATGAATAGCAGAAGACCTTCCAAACCTAATCTACCCAGTGCACCTAAGCCCTCCAAGCTTCTTGCTCCAACAAGGTTACGCCGAACCTTGTCTTCTCTAGCTTACCGGATCCTGCAATCGCCCATTGCATCAACCAAAATGAATTAGTCCCTTTTGAACTGCTTCTCAAGCACCAAAAGGCGTTCTCACAGATATGGGTATGGTGAGATAAGGATTTGGCTAATGTATCTCTCAAGGATATATCAATGGAGAGGGTGAAAGTAGAGGAATTTGAAGAATCAAAGGATGAAGATTGTGGATGAGTCAATCTTGTTTTTCTCTAGTGGTTTTCTCTCAAATTTCTCTCTGGAAGCTCTCAACATTTCCTGGGTATAGGGGTATTTATAGTAGGGTGAATAAGGAATGTGAAGATTTTGTTACAACCAAACAGGGCATTCTGGTGACTCGAGCTCGCGACTAGAGCGAGTTACAAGTTTGAGTCGGAGCTAACTGCCTGGCCAGACTGGAGGTTTTATCCTATAGTGCAACAGCTAGCATAACCCTTCAGCTCCCCCTGCATGCTTCACACATGTGCCACCTTTGGTGACTCACCAGTCGCGAGATCCAATCACGAGGTTCTTCTTGAGTGCACACTCTTGAACTTTTCTTCACACTCTCACACACACTACCCTTACATGATTCTCACCTAAATACAGGGTTTCTAAATGCTGAATTACAAGCAAATTTGGAACGAAATAAAGCCAACAAAATGATTGAATAAATTCAACCTTACAATTATCTTAATGGGTCTAGTGCATTGAACCCAAGCCTAACTATATTTTAGTCTACAAAATATTTAGCTTATAAGTTTGTATAAATTTTGTAATTAAGTTCATAACTAAGTAATATTGATAGCTAGCGCGTCCTTGGCTAGCCATATACATCCAAAAAAAAAAAAACTCATTTACTTTAATTTGTTTGGAGTGTTATATTATATGCTTTCATTAACATCAATGTACTGTAGTTTTCATTACATGAATTGGTGTCAATTTTGAGAGAGAGAGAGAGAGAGAGTTGAAATCACTAGTCAATTGTCTAGTAAATAATATAGCCGCTTTACATGCACATTTGATTAAACAAAAAAATGAATTTTTCTTTAATATTAGGATCATTTTGATTTGAAATAGATTAATTTTATGATCTTGATTAAATAACACAAACCTAAAGGTATACTTAATGTCACATCATTTAAAATTTAAATAACATGATACTCTGTACACCATTAAATTTTGGAAATAAAATTTTAAATTTGAAATAGATTTTCTCTATTTCAATTGAAATGGAAAGGATTATATTCTGACTCTACAGGCTCTTTCTTTTCTTTTCTTTTTTTACCTAAGGTTGACTCGATGCATGTGAAAAATGCATGCTGAACAGTTTTAGACCCCTTAAACCAACCAGATTAACCTAGCTAATTAGCCAAGTGATTAACTTAGTCAATTTATGCAATTCTAAGTTATTAGAAACATATAATTATATCAAAAATATAAAGCAACGGAATTATAAAAGACACAATGATATGATCACCCAAGAAACCATACAGTAAAAACCTAGGGAGGATTTGACTTAGCTATCCTCAAGGTAAACCTGAATCCACTATGCGAAAGAATCAAAGTTCATACAAAAGGACTTACAAGCTCCCTACTTGACTTCCAAATACTACCCACCAGTAGAACTTACTGACACGACCACGTGCAAGCTCCGAATTCACGGAATCCTTTCTTGGATTCTCCAATCAGCTACAAGCACCCACGCTTGTTATTCTTTAAACTCCAATGGCAGTAACTGAGTTGATCATCAAGATGTTGATACTATCTCTACCTTGAAAACCCTAAACTTTGTGTAAAGGAAAGCTCCTCTAGATCTCATAAGAGATTTACACAAAACAGAAGAGTATAAGCAACAATACAACAGGAGCAACTCTAAAAATGTGGCTAGGGTTTTGCCTTTTATACCTAGGGTAAAAGCAGAAAACCCAAAACGTTTAATGAGTTAGGACTGAGTTGGAAAAATCTGCAGAAAAGCATTTTGCCTGAGATTCGATCGATTGAGTCTTTCTTTCGATCGATCAAGCCAGGCCGAATGCATCAATGCATCTACAGCCTCTCGATTCCAACTTTACATGAAAGACACTACTTTGAGCAAGTCTAAACAAGACTAAACATAATGTTTTGATCATGGCTTGCCAACATTACACATTAGAGTTCTAAATACATAAATTCCTAAATCTTTAGAACCTAACAAACTCCCCCTTTGGAAATCCGTGACAAAACACAAACACAAAGCTCAAAGTTTACAAGTAAAAAACCCTTTACAAAAATAATGCTCACAAACACTAAAATTCAATCCTAACTACTATCCATCAGTTGCAAGTGTAGACAGCAGCTCAATTGAATCAACCTGTATATTCCTGAAACACTCAACAAACACATAAACGCATGTGTGACAGAAAACAGTAAATAAATAGGTATAACATTCTTGTATGATTCACACAATACATAATAAAGACAAATATCAATGAATAACTCATAAATATAAATCAATAAGCAGTGAATCACAAGAAACAAGAATTATGTATATATCATGTATATCAAAAACAATGTTACTCCCCCTAACATGAATAGCCCCAAAAAAAGATATATAAAGTGAAGCACCTAGATACAATCTAACATCTCTACTAGCTCCTCAAAACAAAACAAAAAAAAAAAAAAAAAAAAAGAATCTAAAAAAATCCCAAAAATATGCAAAGTCCAAGAATATCCCTCAAATGCATGGATTTATGCATGAAATCATGAAAGTAAATTCAAAAGGAAGGACAAAAAGGTCTTACCGGTGTTGGGAGAGGAAAACCTTGCAAAAATATCAGAGGAAAACGACAAAAATTGGATGATTGTGCTTTGCCGAGTCGGAGAGAGAGAGAGAGAAGGTTTGAAAACGTTTTGATAAAGTGGTTTGATTCAGTCAAAGAATAGTGTATTAAAAACCTAATTCGCGACATTTGATAGATCGAAAATCACATTTGATTGATCGAAAATCACATTCGATTGATCGAATCAATCCGAGACTTTTAAAAGAATTGAAGCACATTTTCAATCGATCGAAAAACAGAATGGATCGATCGAAACAGGCAGAGGCTCATAAAAATTTTAAAGAAAAAACACAGTTTTTGAAAGAACAAACACTTTTTGACACAAACTCCTCAAAGCATTAGAATTGATGAACAAAATGCATGAGTATGAAATGGAATGCCTTTTCAAAAATCCAAGTTTTAATCTCAGTTTCTCCAAAGAAAATTTCAGCCATTCTCTCTTTAAGTTCTCAAGCAAAAAAATTTTTTTTGCATAATACTCAAGGTATTTTCAAACTTGGTTGGTCAGACCAAAAACACACACAATAACATGTACAACATTTAGCAAAAAGTAACTTGTGTAGTGTGTGCAACTAGCAAAAACTTGAGATACATGTGAGGTGATATGTGAATAGAAATCAATCACAAAGTCTACAAAATTCATCACACAGAATTTAAAAGAGACTATCACGAAAAGAGTTACATCATATACCTCCCACATCTCCTAGAACAAAAGCTTGTAATCATGTAAGTTTTTGAATTTTGCCTCATAATTATGTGAATTGGCATCAAGCTTAATAGTACACACCAATTTTAATTATGTGAAATGGCATCAAGCCTAATAGTACACACCAATTTTAAGTATTAAGCAATTAACCGAGGCTACACCTTATGTTCTTTTTTTGTATGTGCTATACTTTCTCAAGCACAAAATCTTATGATATGCACTAAGGTGTTCATGATTGGCTAGTGAACAGTGGTGAGATGGTTATTTATGCCTTTCTCAAAAAGATCAAGTCCGAAAGTTAAATAACATGTGACTTCAAGATTAAGACAAAGTGATAAACACCATAAACATCTTTCCTACACAACATGCACTACAAAGCTTCAACTAGTCAAGTGTAATAAATAAGCTCATCAAAGTTAAATAAGGTACACAAGACATGTTATGTGTAAATAAATTGAACTTAATTTGAACTTAGTTGATTGCATTAGAACATGCATTATGACATTGTCATTGTTCATGCATCATATAGATTTTTGTTCTATATTTTTTTTGTGCTAACTTGCAGTCTGCCCTTGGTTTGTGTGCGTGTGTTTTTTTTTTTTTTTTTTNCAAAGCTCAAAGTTTACAAGTAAAAAACCCTTTACAAAAATAATGCTCACAAACACTAAAATTCAATCCTAACTACTATCCATCAGTTGCAAGTGTAGACAGCAGCTCAATTGAATCAACCTGTATATTCCTGAAACACTCAACAAACACATAAACGCATGTGTGACAGAAAACAGTAAATAAATAGGTATAACATTCTTGTATGATTCACACAATACATAATAAAGACAAATATCAATGAATAACTCATAAATATAAATCAATAAGCAGTGAATCACAAGAAACAAGAATTATGTATATATCATGTATATCAAAAACAATGTTACTCCCCCTAACATGAATAGCCCCAAAAAAAGATATATAAAGTGAAGCACCTAGATACAATCTAACATCTCTACTAGCTCCTCAAAACAAAACAAAAAAAAAAAAAAAAAAACTCTCATTCTAACTACAAAAACTCCTCTACAGTGTCAAAATCTACTCCCTTTTTGTGACGGAATGCCAAAGGACAATCACACGCCATCATCAAAAGGAGGTGGTGGGGTGAATAAGATGAGCCAATCGGCTCGAAGCACGAATCTCTCAAGAAGTCCACAAAATCTGACATAGCCGTGAACGGTCATGAAGTCTCCAAGGTACACATATATCAAAGTCATCCGAAGGAGGTGGAGGAACATCAGCAGAGCAACATCACCAAAGGATCAAGAACTCCTCACCACAGGACCTTAGAAGAAGAAGGAGGAGGTGCCTACTAGAAGGCTTAGACTAGGGTGTTTAGAGCTAGCTCGAAGATGAGCAGCCCTCTTCTAAGAAAAGACGCACCTATGGGAGCAATACATATACGCTCAGAGAAGGGAAACCAAAGATCAAGATATAACAAAATCCTATGAATAAAAATAGGATGGAAAAGAGCATGAGAAGAAGATGAACTCCTATAAACTTGTTCAAAAACGAAAAAACAAATGAGGAAAACTGATAAGAGCATCAGTGACAAGAGCTACAAAAAGACACACGCTCGGGAGGAATGGTGTGAAGATAGAAATGGCCAATAAAGTGACAACTATCCTAAAGAAGAGATAGTGCAACTCAGATAGCTCAGGATGGTGATCCAGAGATAAGAACCCATGGATAAAAGACCCAGTGATGTAAGACATGACATCACTCAAAAAGGAGATCATTATAAGGGTAGATAGGGTGCTGGACCAAAGGTACCCCTAGAGTCAACCACTACATTAGAGTAATGGGTACTCTACCTCTATCCAACTTTTACAAGTGTTGGAATTATAGAGGATAGAGATGTTAGAAGAACTCTCTAATAGGGAGTGGAGGAGGAGGATCAGAAAATCCAACAGGGTAACAGCCTGCTCAAAATTTGCCCTAATGGCAGGATCAACTCATCTAAAAGAAAGAACCTCAGCCCAAATCTTTCTCTTAAGGTTCAGTTCTCAAAATCTCTTGGTTTTTCTCACTCGAACAACTCTCTCAATTAGAAGGTAAAGGAAGAGAAGGGAAGGAATAGATGAGTTTTTTTTTTTTTTTTTTGGTTCTTTTGGTTCGCTCTTTATGTCTTTGTCCTTTCCTTAGCACTATGCCTAGGAAGACTAAGGCTTGTAGGTCTGTTCCCTTACCTTCTCTTTCCTCACCTTCTTTTAATTGTGAGAGGGTTCCGAGTGAGAAAAACCAAGAGATTTTTGAGAAACTGAACCTTAAGAGGAAGATATGGGCTGAGCGTTCTGTTCTTTTAGATGAGATTGATCCTGCCATTAGGGCAAATTTTGAGCATTGGGGCTGGTTACCCCTGTTGGATATTTCTGATCCTCCTCCTCCAACTACCCTAATTAGAGAGTTCTTCTCAAACATCTCTATCCACATCTATGATTCCAACACTTTGGTAAAAAGTTGGATACGAGGTATAGAGTACACATTACTCCTATAGTAGTGGCTGACACTCTAGGGGTACCTTTGGTCCAGCACCCTATCTACCCTTATGATGAGTCTCTTCTTTTGAGTGATGTCATGTCTTACATCACTGGGTCTTCTATCCAGTGGGGTTCTAATTCTCGGATCACCACTACTGAGCTATCTGAGTTGCACTATCTCTTCTTTAGGATAGCTTGTCACTTTATTTGGCCTATTTCTCATCTTCACACCATTCCTCTCGAGCTGTGTATCTTTTTGTACGCTCTTGTCACTGATGCTCTTATCAGTTTTCCTCATTTGTTCCTTCGTTCTTTGAACGATGTTTATAGGAGTTCATCTTCCTCTCATGCTCTTATCCATCCTATTTTTATTCATAGGATTTTGTTATATCTTGATCTTATTGGTTTCCCTTCTTCTGAGCCCGTATATGTTATTGCTCCCATAGGTGCGTCTTTTCTTAGATAGAGGGCTGCTCATCTTCGAGCTAGCTCTAAACACCCTAGGTCTAAGCCTTCTGATAGTGCACCTCCTCCTTCTTCTTCTATAGGTCCTGTTGGTGAGGACGTTCCTGATCCTGTTGGTGATGCTGCTGCTGCTGATGTTCCTCCACCTCCTTCAGATGACTTTGATATATGTTGTACCTTGGAGACTATCATGACCGTTCAGTCGGCTGATGGTCAGATTTTGGTGGGCTTGCTTGATGAGATTCATGCTTTGCGAGCCGATTTAGCGCATCTTTGTTTACCACCACCTCCTTTTGATGATAACATATGATTGTCCTTTTAACACTTGTAGAGGAGTTTTTGTAGTTAAGGGGAGTATTTTTTTTGTTTTGTGGAGCTAGTGAAGATATTAGATTGTATCTAGGTGCTTCATTTTGTATATCATTTTTTGTGTGGCTATTCATGATAGGGGGAGTTACATTGTTTTTGATATACATGATTCTTGTGTTCACTGCTTATTGATTTATATTTATGAGTTATTCATTGATATATGTATTTATTATGTGTTGTGTGGAACATACAAGAATGTCATATCTGTTTATTTATTGTTTTCTGTCACACATGTGTTTATGCATTTATTGAGTATTTCAGGAATATACAAGTTGATTCAATTGAACTGTTGTCTACACTTACAACTGATGGATAATAGTTAGGACTGAATTTGTGTTTTGAGCTTTATTTTTTGTAAAGGGCTTTTATTTGTAAACTTTGAGCTTTTAAGTTGTGTTTTGTCACGGATTGCCAAAGGGGGAGTTTGTTAGGTTCTAAAGACTTAGGATTTGATGTATTTAGAACTCTAATGTGTAATGTTGGCAAACCATGATCAAAGCAATATGTTTAGTCTTTTTTAAGCTTGCTCAAAGTTGTTTATTTTATGTAAAGTTGGAATCGAGAGGCTGCATTTGCATTGGTGCATTTTGGCCTGGCTCGATCGATCGAAAGTCGGCCAAAATGTTTTTCTACAGAATTTCTAACTTAGCCATATCTCATTAAACGTTTTGGGTTTTCTGTTTTTGCCCTAGGTATAAAAACAAAAACCCTAGCCACGTTTTTTGAGAGTTGCTTTGGTTGTATTGTTGCTCATACTTTACGGTTTGTGTGAGTCTCTTGTGAGATCATTGATGAGCTTTCCTTCACATAAACTTATAGTTTTCAAGATAGAGATTACTTCAACATCTTGATGATCAACTTAGTTGCTACCATTGGAGCTTAAAGAATAACAAGCGTGGGTGCTTGTATCTTGTGGAGAATCCAAGAAAGAGGGAGTCTATGGATTCGGAGTTTGCACGTGGTTGTGTCAGTAAGTTCTACTAGTGGGTAGCATTAGGAAGTTAAGCAGGGAGCTTGTAAGTCCTTTTGTATAAACTTCGATTCTTTCAAGATAGTGGATTCAAGTTTACATTGAGGATAGTTAGGTCAAATTCTTCCTAGGTTTTTACCGTGTGGTTTCTTGGGTGATCATATCATTAAGTTATTTATTATTCCGCTGCTTTATATTCTTGATATGATTGTATGTTTGTGATAACTTAGAATTGCATAAATTGACTAAGTCCGACAGGATGACTTGGCGTTCCAAATGAATGTCTTATCTAGAGAAGTTCTCTGAGAAGTCCTTTCGGGGATCCTTATCATAGAACCGAACAGAGGAGGGGGTAGGATTAGAAGAAGATGATGCCCCAGAATGAAAAGGGTTCTAGGATGGAGCAGACTTACGTTTTGGTGCCATTGATGTATTAATGTAAACTAAAGAGTAAGGGGGAAAAAAGAAACACTCAGAAAAGTCCCAAAAACAGTCCAAATATAAAAAAATATATATATATTGAAAGTAAAGGACGTATGCATGAAAATGCATGAGTGACATGTAACAGTAAAATCATCATGGGCTTGGCCTAATCCAAACCTACCAGCACACAAACAGTTTAACATATATAACACACATCTAAATGTACGAAAATATAGTTATAATGCACATGGAAAGCAATGCATGAAGTTTTTAAGATTAAATCTTCAAAAACCCATCCCAAAAATTGCACAAAAACCTCTTTGATTTTGAAAATCCCCAAATTTTGCAAAAAAAAATCCCAAAAACTTAGGTTACAAAGTATGAAATGCATGAAAATAAGGGATTAGAGACTTACACAGTGAGGAAAAACTTGATCAAGCTCAAAGAAACCTTGAGGAAGAGGTTTAAGGAAGAGAAAAGAGTGTTTCGGAGTTGAATAGCCTCAGACAAATTGAGGAAATGAAGTCCGGATTGCATTTGAACCTATTTATAGGTCCTCAATAATTCTCGATAGATCGAGGTGTCAAGAGGTGTCGAGAGGTGTCAAGATAGGTGTCGAGCTTTAAAGGCTTCGACAAATGCAGCTATCGATAGGTCTCCACAGCAAAACAAGCTCGATGGATCGATGAGCTATCGAGGAGACAAGAGATTTCTTGATCGATCCACCCAACTATCGAGAGGTGTTGAGATTGCGATAAAAAATCAATTGAAGAGCTCAATAGATAAGCTAGGTGTTGAGAGGTGTCGAGGAGCTTTCAAGATCGCTTAAAAATAGTTTTTCAAGAAGGGAAAAACACAGATATGAATACAATCAAACATGCAATTCAACCAATGATCCAAACAACATTTTGAACTCTCAAAAACATCTCTCAATCATAAAAATGTTAAGCACATAGATCCCAAAACACACACACACACACACACACACACAAAACAAGTCTAACCAATTTTTTATTTCAAAAACAAGTCAAAACAGTTTAGTAAGCATACATTAACACATGCAAACCTTGTGATGGCCAATCACATTGTACCTGCACATGTATCAAGAGAAGCAAAGAATATTGCGTGTTGTGTCTGAAAAAATATTGCATGATTGCATAAGTGTATACATGTTATGACGATTTGAGATATGAGAAAATCACTTTAACTCACACACAATCATAACTGTTTGATGGGGACTATCACCTTCGAGGTACATCCTATAACTCTCACATCTCCTAGAATACACGCTTGCAATCATATATAAAGCACTTTTACTCTTTTTCCTTTTTATTTTTTCTTTGCATATTTTTCTTTTTAAGTGATAGGCCACAAATTGAATTGATCCCTTGTGATTAAACCAATTAATTAATTAGCCAAGTTATTGATTAATCAATTTAACATGCAAACGCGTGGTAGCACAAACAAATCACTAATAAACTAATAATGCAGCGAAAAATAAATGATATGATGATTTGTTTATGAATAGAGAAAACCTAACGGCAAAAACCCTCCAGGTGATTTTCAGGTCACTACTCCCAAAACTCCACTATTATCACAACAAGCGGTTACAAGTAAAGGAATCCCAAGTACCTTAGCAACCTACAGTTGAATCCTTACCCCAATACCTAATTAGACTTGTTCCGTAGTGACAGTTCCTATCTTTGATGCACGACTCCTAGGTACGTGACTAACCAATGCGCGGATCCCAGTACGGGACTTCAACCCCAACTAAAAGAGAGGTTAGTTGCAAAGTTCTTCAGTTCATCCTATATGATAAAGATCACGAAGATGCTTGGTCACAAAACCCAAAGGTGCACATACACAGTAACTTCTTCAAGAAGAGATAAACTAGGGCAAGAACTTCGTCTCTATTCACAATTTGCTTCAACAAAGTTTTGCTCAATGCTTATGTAACTTATGAACTGTTTGACGGCCCTTAAAACAATCCTTTTGTATGTCTAGAGTTAGGAGAAAAGAAGGCTCAAAAACACATTCACGGATCCCAAGAAATCAGATCAGAATTCTGAATTTCTTAAATCTTGACAGATAGGAGGTGTCAAGAAGCTGTCGAGCAGGTGTCGAGCTTACGTGCTTGAGACAGCTTTCTTAAGCTTGATAGATGCAACTGTCGAGCTTTAATGAATTTGCACTATCAGCTTGTTTTCTTGGACAGACTTGATGACTTCAACACTTGATCTTGAAACCTTGTTTCTTGAAGTATTAGAAACACCTAGAACTATCCAATTACAAGTAAAGTGCGTTTTGTCAAAGGATTAACTAATTACATAAAAGAATGACATATGTTCTTTAACAAGTGAAACCACATATGTCCTAACAATCTTCCCCTTTGGCAATCCGTGACAAAACCACAACAAAGAAATAAACATATGAAATAATTCATAAATCACTCAACTCATATTTACTTGTTGAATACAATAAAATCTATCCTATCACAAACCCTTAAAAACTTTGCAAGAAAAGAGTTTATGGCAAGTAGACTTCGATAACTTGTATTTCTGAAACACTTTAAACAGAACTCATCAAGACATCTTGTGTGAAACAGAAATAATAGATTGCATACAAGTATAAGAAACATGTGTATAAAGATAGAAAAGAAACAACACATGTAGAGATAGGTGAAAGAAACATACATCCACATATGGAGAAAATAAGTACAATGTATGTAAAAATTGGTCACAAGACCTCATATACAAGAACAATGTATCTAAAAAGTAGAAAAGAAAAAGATACATCATATCCTCACTACATCCCTCAAGTATCAACACTCCCCCTAACAAAAATGATTGGCGTTCGACCTAAACTGAGCCTCACTACGTTTTACGGTAGCGGCATCTATGGCACACATGAAAGTGAAATGGTCGGACATGAGAAAAGGAATGGAAAAATGGCATAGAATCCTTGTGATAGCAAAAGGAAAGATGAGCTTATCATGGGCCGCCGCATCCAAATGAACATCTATAATAGACAAAATGAACTGAAAAGGAAAATCTATAGTAAGTTGCTTAAGAAGGGATAACAAAAATCGGGCATGAGGCTCTGTAATGGAGCTATAGTGAGAAAGTGGATGGTGTACAAAAGTCATCACCATGTTTAAGAATCTAGGACCTTTAGCAAAAGGTCTACATGATGTATACTGAGCATATTCGCAACTAAGCATGAGGACCTTTAGTCAGGAAACTCTATCCTAGGAACCCTAAGCATATTCACAACTAGCAGCAGTATGACAGGGATGCGCGTACCTCGAACGTGAGTGAAAAAGAGAGGTACTGAACGATCAATCTCATGCATGTTAGAGTAAAACTCCTGAATGAGCATGAGAAGACATGTGACCGGGACGTCACACAGTGACTCCCATCCCCTACTATGAATGACAGAAGGAAGGTCAGTGTCGGCAAAGTCCACCAAAATGACTTGGCGTTTCGAATGAACACCTCGTCTAAAAAAGTTCTCTGAAAATTCCTTGTGGGCATCATCATCACGGAACCAAAGATTAAGAGGAGCAGAATCAGAAGATGAAGAAGCTCCAGAACGCAGAGGGTTCCGAGCTGGAGTAGATTTATGCTTAGGTGCCATAGACACTATTAACATAAACAAAATGAGAAAGAGAGAGAGAAAGAGACAATCAGAAAAGTCCCAAAGCAATTCAAATATATCAAATATATTGAATAGAGAGTACGTATGCATGGGAATGCATGAACATGTGTCATGCAAAAGAAATTTCATCATGGGCTCAGCCCAATCGAAACCTACCAGCACACAAGCATAGTTCACACATCTAAATGCATGGAAATACCATTCTAATGCAAATGTGATGCAATGCATGAGATTTTGAATACATTTAAATGAAAAACTCATCCCAAAATTTCAAGAAAAACTCTTCAATGTGAAAAACCCCAAACTTAAGATTCAAAAACATGAAATGCATGAAGAATGAAGGGAAAAGAGATCACACCAAGTGATTTGAAGCAAGGAAGGGCCGAAAATCACGTGGGTTGAAGGTTTGAGTGAGAAAACTAAGTTTGGGAGATGACCAGATGTGGACAGATCGAGAGAGATCGAGAAAAATGAGAACCGGATCGCAGAAGGGGCTTATATAGGAACCTCAGTAAATCTCGACAGATGAAGTATCGAGAGGTGTCGAGCCATCTGTCGAGGAAGGTGTTAAGAAAAACACGTCGACAGCTACACGTGTCGAGAAGGTATCGAGAAGACAGAAACTTTCTTAATCGATCCACTAGGTGTCCAGGATGTGTCGAGATTGCAATAAAGAAAAGCTTGAGAAGCTTGACAGATAGATAGGTATCGAGGAGGTGTCGAGCTTGCTTTTGAAAACAGATTTTCGAGAAGTGAAAAACACAGACATGAATGCAGTCCAACAGGTACCTCAACCAATGATCTAATCAACATATTAAGCTCTCAAAAACATCTCTTAACAAAAATTTCAAGCATATAGATCCTCAGAAACACACACACACACTAAACAAGTCTAACCAATTTTATATTTCAAAAACGAGTCAGGACAGTTTAATGAGCATACATTAGCACATGTAAACACTTGTGATGGCCAAATCACGTTGTACCTGCACAAGTATTAAGAGTAGCAAAGAATATTTCGTGTTGTGTGTGAAAAACATCGCAAGATTGCATATGTGTATACATGTTATGATGATTTGAGATATGAGAAAATAATTTTAACTCACACACAATCACAACTGTTTGATGGGAACTATCACCTTTGAGGTACATTCTATAACTTCTACGTCTCCTAGAATACACGCTTGCAATCATATTTAAAGCACCTTTTTATCTTTTTTCTTTTTATTTTCTTTGCATATTTTCTTTTATTTAGCATATCATGCATAGGCATATGAAAGAGAGAAAAGAAATACTCAAGATGTTAAGCTTTTGACACTGCACTTTTGCTATGACGAAGCATACGGATGTCTTTGACACTGCACTTTTACTATGTCGAAGCATACAGGTGTCATATTATGATTGGTGGGCAATAATGGTGAGATGATTATTTATGCCTTTCTCTTAGGATTTTCTAGTCCTACTCGTCAAAAAGAGTAATATGAGTGTTAAGTTTAAGAGATAACTTAATCTTACTCATCACAAACAAGAGTCACAAAGCTCACTTGCTTAATTGTGCATAAAGATGCTCATCTAAGTTACAAAAAATAAAAAATTTAGAAAATTTTGTTTCAATGGCCATCCAAGGTACACAAGTACCAAAGTACACAAAACACACACTGTTTTTGTATTTTTCTGATTTTTCAAATTTTTTTTATTATTTTTATATCAAAAACAAAATAAACAAAACTGAAAGTAAATGCACAAAAACATGTTAAACAAGATAAAGTATAAAACTAGACTGACTCAAAAAAAATTCAAAACACACAAGAAATGCAATAAACAAAAACCAAGAAGATAGAAGAAAGTGATATTATCACTTAGAGTCCTTTTTCTTCCACACTCTGGAAGAACCTTTCCTTTGATTGAACCCTTGAACCAGCAGTGAGGGGGAAGAATTGAAACCATTCAAGTTCGAAAGGAACATAGGGGCTTTTAGAAGATCTCCAAGAGGAACAAGAGAGGATTGAAGTTGATTCTGGCTTCCAAATGCAATCATGTCGTTGCTCTGTTGAGTGGCTAGCCACTTATAGCAATTTGGTCAAGTATGACCGATAGCTCCACAATAATGACAAAGATGCTGCTTCTTCTGTTTAGGCTTTTGAGAGTTGGCCTTCTTAGCCCTAGGGTTTGTAACATCTTTCTTATCCTACTTAGGGGGTGCTCCTAAGATAGATTTACCCTTGTCTAAGTTCTCACTAGCTAATTCAGTTTTATCAATAGTGTTCTCAATATCAGTGTTATTAGCAGGAGAAACAAAAACAGTAGCACTAGTAAAAGCAATATTAGGGGAAGAAAGACCATACCCTAAGCCTGCTTGATCCGAAGCAGATTTCTGATTACTGAGCATTTCATCAAGCTTTGCACTTGGAGTCCTCTCCAATTGAGTTCTGACTTAAAACAGCTCCGCTTCAAGCTTCTTGGTCTTTTCAGCCAAGAAATTGTTCTCGAACCTCAGCACTCTAATAGTTTGATTTGCCTCATCAACCTCTGGGAACAACTCTTCACGATTAAGTTCCACATCACTTAGCTTCTTGGTGGCTAGACTATACAATTTCTCATGCTTCTCAGACAGCTTGTATAGTTTCTCATAGGCTGAATGGATATCATCTTAACTATCCATCTTCTCACACTTAGAATCCACCAATTCTTCTTCTTCTTCTTCTTCTTTCACGACTTCAACAATCCCTTTAGTAGGATTAATTGTGGTAGTGAAGGCTTCCATCATCTTCATCGTTGGAATCATCCTCAAGCTCAATGTTACTCAAGGTTGCAGCAAATGCCTTACTCTTCCTAATGCTCTTGAGATATGTAGGGCATTCTTACTTCATATGACCGAATCTATGACATCTAAAACACTTTAGTCTTGTAGGAACAGTGTACTGACCGCCTTCCTTAGCATCATTTTTCCCTCTATTTTGGCCCTTAGACTAAAAATAACTAGATTGCTTGGGGTCCTTGTCGAAGTTCCTCCCATTGGCATTCTTCATAAACTTCTTGAACTACCTTGTAATGTAGGACTTCATCTTGGAATCTTCATCCTCAGAAGAATCATCTATGTCACTGCTCTTTGCCTTCAAGGCCATGCTCTTGCCTTTACCCGACTTGCCAATTCTGGTCAACCCTAGTTCATAGGTCTGCAAGTTTCCAACCAGCTCAGTCAAATGAATCTTATCGATATCTTTTGATTCTTCTATTGTCGTAATCTTGGCATGAAATCTCTCGGGTAAAGATTTGAGCACTTTCCTTACAATCTTGGATTTAGGAATGGTTTCTCCAAGATTGAAGGCTAAGTTCACTATGTCTTTGAGCTTGGCATAGAACTTATCGAACATCTCATCATCCTTCATCTTTGTTTCTTCAAAGCTTGTAGTAAGCCTTTGAAACTTTGAATGCTTGACAGCCTTTGTACCCTCATAGGTTGTCTGGAGGATAGTCCATGCTTACTTTGCAGTTTCAGTAGAGGATATCTTCTTGAACTCCGCATCGGTGACTGCGCTAAATAGGGCATTCAACGTTCTGCTATTGAAGTTTGCTACCTTGATCTTAGCTTCATCTCAATTGGCCGGCGCTTCTTTTGGCTTAGTACAGCCAATTTCTATAGCTTGGCACAACTTCTCATCTAAAGACTGCAAGAAAGCTCTCACACATACTTTTCAGTATGCATAGTTAGTGCAATCAAAGAAAGGAGGTATGATTAATGATTGTCCTTTATCCATGACAAACAAGGGTTAATGGATCAACATAGTAAAGATTAAACCTAATCAGAGTGTGCCTACTCTGATATTACTTGATAATCCACAAATTGAATTAACCCCTTATGATTAAACCAATTAATTAATTAGTCAAGTTATTAATTAATCAATTTAACATACAAACGAAAAATGAATCACTAATTGTGATTTGTTTATGAATGGGGAAAACTTGACAGTAAAAACCCCACCGGGTGATTTTCAGGTTACCACTCCCGGAACTCCACTATTATCACAACAAGCGGTTACAAGTAAAGGAATCCCAAGTACCTTAGTAACCTACAGTTGAACCCTTACCCCAATACCCAATTGGACTTGTTCTGTAGTGACAGTTCCCACCTTTGATGCACGGCTCCCAAGTACGTGACTAACCAATGCGCGAATCCTAGTACACGACTTCAACACCAATTGAAAGAGAGGTTGGCTGTAAAGTTCTTTAGTTCATCCTACACGATGAAGATCAAGAAGATGCTTGATCACAAAACTCAAAAGTGCACATACACAACAACTTCTTCAAGAAGAAATGAACTAGGGCAAGAACTTTGTCTCTATTAACAATTTACTTCAACAAAGTTTTGCTCAATGCTTATGCAACTTGTGAACTGTTTGACGGCCCTTAAAACAATCATTTTATATGTCTAGGGTTAGGAGAAAAGAAGGCCCAAAAACACATTCACAGATCCCAAGAAATCAGATCAAAATTCTGAATTTCTTAACTCTAGACAGATAGGAGGTGTTGAGAAGCTGTCGAGCAGGTGTTGAGCTTACGGGCTTGAGACAGCTTTCTTAAGCTCGATAGATGCAGCTGTTAAGCTTTAATGAATTTGCATTATCAGCTTGTTTTCTTGGACAGACTTGATGACTTCAACACTTGATCTTGAAACCTTATTTCTTGAAGTATTAAAAACACCTAGAACTACCCAATTATAAGTAAAGTGCGTTTTGTCAAAGGATTAGGCAATTACATAAAAGAACGACATATGTTCTTTAACAAGTGAAACCACATATGTCCTAACATTAAAGAAATCGTACATGGGCATATAAGAGAAAGAAAATAAATACCCAATAATGTTAAGCATTTGACATTCTAATTTTGCTATGCTAAAGCACATAAATGTCATTCATGATCGGCAGGCAACAATGGTGAGATGATTATTTATTCCTTTCTCTTAGGATTTTTTAGTCATTCCCGTCAAAAAGAGTGATACGAGTATTAAGTACAAGAGATTACTTAATCTTACTCATCACAAACATGAGCCACAAAGCTCACTTGCTTAATTGTACATAGAGATGCTCATCTAAGTTACAAAAGATACAAAGTTTAAAAAAAATTATTTCAATGGCCATCCAAGGTACATAAGTACCAATGTACATAAAACACATACTGTTTTTGTATTTTTCTGATTTTTCAATATTTTTTTTTTATTTTTATAAGAAAAAAATAAACAAAACTGAAAACAAACAAAAACATGTTAAACAGAGCAAAGCATAAAACTAGACTGACTCAAAACTTGAAAGCAAAACACACAAGTAATGCAAACAAAAACAAGAAGGGAGAAAGAGAAGAAGTGACATAATCACTTAAAGCCCTTTTCCTTCCACACCTTGGAAGAACCTTTCTGTCTAGTAAACTTTTGATCCGACGGTGAGGGAGAAGAATTGAAATCGTTCAAGTTCGAAAGGAACATGAGGACTTTGAGAAGATCTCCAAGAAGAGCAAAAGAGGATGGAAACTTATTCTGGTTTCCCGATGTGATCATGCCATTGCTCTTTTGAATGGCTTGCCACTTATAGCAATTAGGTCGAGTATGACCAACTGCTCCATAGTGATGACAGAGATGCTACTTTTTCTGTCTAGGCTTTTGAGAGTTAGCCTTCTTAGCCCTAGGATTTTTAACTTCTTTCTTATCCTGCTTAACAAGTGCTTCTAAGATAAATTTACCCTTGTCTATGTTCTCACTAGCTAAATCAGTTTTGACATTAGTGTTCTTAATTTCAACATTATCAGCAGGAGAAACAAAAACAGTAGTTCTAGTAGAAGCAATACTAGTAGAAGAGAAATCATACCCTAAACTAGTTTAATCGAAAGCAGATTTCTGAAGACTGAGCATTTCATCGAGCTTAGCGCTTGAAGTCCTTTCCAGTTGAGTTCTGACTTGGAATAGTTCTGCCTCAAGCTTCTTGATCTTCTTAGCCAAAAAGTTATTCTCAAACCTCAGTGCTTCAATAGTCTGATTGGATTCATCAAACTTTGTGGAAAACTCTTCACACTCAAGCTCCACATCATTAAGCTTCTTGGTGGTCAACCTATACAACTTCTTATGCTTTTCTGAGACATTGTACAACTTTGCATAGGTTGTGTGGATGTCATCTTGTTCATCCATCTTCTTAAACTTGAACTTCTCCAATTCCTCTTCTTCATCCACATTTTCAACAATCCCCTCAGTAGGACTGACAGTGGTAGTGAAGGTATTTAAGATTCCATCATCCTCATTGTCGAAATCATCTTTAGGCTCAGTGTCACTTAAAATAGCAACAAGTGCCTTACTCTTCCCAATGGTCTTGAGATATATAAGGCACTTTTGTTTTATATGACTGAAACCCTGACACCCAAAGCACTTAGGTCCTGAAGGAATAATGTATTAACCACCATCCCTAGCATCCTTCTTTCCTTTATCTTGGCTCTTGAACTGTGAGGAGCTAGATTGCCTATGGTCCTTGTCGAAGCCCTTTTCATTTGCATTCTTCATAAACTTCTTGAATTGCTTGGTGATGTAGGACTTCATCTTAGAATCCTCATCGTCTAAAGACTTATTAGTATCACTGCTCTTGGCCTTCAATGCCATGCTCTTGCCCTTACCCGACTTGCTAATTCTTGTTAAACCTAACTTATAAGTCTGCAAATTACCAACCAGCTCTGTCAAAGGAATCTTGTCAATGTCCTTTGATTCCTCAATCGCGGTGACTTTGGCATGGAATCTCTCGAGTAGAGATTTGAGCACCTGTCTCACAATCTTGGGTTCAAGAATGGTTTCCCCAAGATTGAAAGCTGAGTTCACTATGTCCTCGAGCTTGGCATAGAACTCATTAAACGATTCATCCTCTTCTATCTTAATCTCTTTAAAGCTAGTAGTAAGCCTTTGAAGCTTCGAGTTTATCTGGGAGTGGTCCATGCTTCCTTAGCAGTTTCAGTAGAGGATATCTTCTTGAACTTCTCATTAGTGAGCACACTGAATAAGGCATTCAATGCTCTATTGTTGAAGTTTGCCGCATTGATCTTGGCATCATCCCAATCGGCCGACGTTTCCTTTGGCTTGGTCTAGCCAATTGATGGATTTTAGAGATGAGCGCAGCAGAAAAATAAGTTTAAAACGGATCTACTTCATTCGATATTGATAACATGCACAAAGGAAATTTTAGAATTAGAGAAACAAGAGAGTGTACCTTGAAGCGGAGAATTTCAAAATCGAAGACTAAAGCACTTAGGAATACTTTTAATCTTCACTCCAATTCAACTAACGCCCAAGAAGTGTGGTCTCTCAATTGGTTACAAAAGGATGATTGGAAAGTGACATACACTCACTTCCACCATTACAATGTTGTTTTTTTACACACAGAAAATTCTGTACATTTTTGCCTTTTGTATCTAACCAATTATCTAATTGGGCTGGCTACTTGGGCCTTTCCAATTGGGCTTAAGTGTGTGACTTGGAGTGGGACCAAAAGGGACCAAAAGGGACCAATAAGACACTAGCTCCAACGCCAATCATTTTCATTTTTAAATCATATATATTGTAAACCTTTTATAATAAAAATTGATAATAACTTTAATATTTTCCTTTGTGATGAGACACACAATAGGATTTTTTTTTTTTTTTTTCATATATATATATATATATATATATATATATATATGAAAATGACTCAGCCGTCTCCTAAGATACTTTGTATCATATATTCCTGTATACATTGTTGTGCCGGCCATTCGGGGAAAGCATTTTTCGCACAATCATATAAAACAATGTTTCTTTTGTTTTGCTATTTGCTATTGCTGCTTGAATTTTGCGTTCATCCAAATCTTACTACCAATTCAAAAAGCTTGATAATTTTTCTTTGTGGCCTTTTTAGAACTCACACTGTCACGCACGCTATCGTTAAAATATGTGGAGCCATTCTCACTATCTTTTTTAGTAAAGTCCAAAAACTAAGACGTGCGTATCTTGAATCCTTGATATGTTCATGGTACAATTTGAAATCACTTTTGCTATTTTTTTTTTTTTGAAACCGAAGCATATCATTCAATTAAACAGAAAAATTAGCATCTTGGTACAAAGCTTCCCTAGCAATTGGAGGAACATCTTCCATCCAAAACAAATCTTGACTAATGTTTCTAGCAAATTGAGCTAACTCATGAGCAACTCTATTCCCCCCTCGCCTAGTACATTCAATCCTAACCCAATGCAAGTTCATAATCAAATGATGTATATCCCCAATTACATTCCCAAGCAAAGAAAAATCATCCTGCAAAGCTGAAATAGCTTTTATGATAGAAGAATTATCCCCTTCAATGACAAGTTCAGAGAAACCAGCATCAACTGCAAATTCAATGGCTTTTCGACATGCAAGAAACTCAGCCTCCTCGCTACAAGATACCTCAGGACCCTTTGCTGCCATGGCTGCCATAACCTCACATTTGTCATTCCGGATAACTGCACCAAAACCTGAACTATTAAGAGCCGAAAACAGAGCTGCATCAAAGTTAAGCTTGAAGATCGAAGGAGAAGGGGGTTGCCAGGTGTCCTGAGAAGATTGCCCTTCGTGTGTTGGTCCCATCATTACTGATGCAGTCTGAAACTCCTCAAGAAACTCTGTTGCCCGATTATTCAACCAACCTGGATCATGAAACTTACCTCCATCCACAACTCGATTTCTTTGATTCCAAATCAGCCATGCTCGAACAAGCACAACCTCCAAATCATGAGACTCTACCCTCTCCATTAAGTATTTCATTAACTAAAGCATATCCGCCATACTTGACCCACCTTTCTGCAGAATTTTTAAGCTACCTACCCACACATCTCTAGCCGCACCACATTCCCAAAGCGCATGGACAACTGATTCTGGAAACCTCAAGCAAATTGGGCACATCACATCTGCAATAATTTTTCTCTTAGACAAATTCAATTTTGTTGGTAAGATTTCATGACAAGCTCTCCACCCAAACACCTTTATTTTATTAGGAATTCTAAGCTTCTAAAGTGCAGACCAAACCTCCTTTCCAGCACAACCCCGATAACTCTCAGCTACCCTTCCTTCTCTCAACACTTCCCTAGCCACCTTGTAAGCGGATTTAACAGTAAAAATCCCTTCCTTTGGTGCATCCAGATCATAAAGTCCTCCACGCGTCTTTAGCTGAGCTATATTCTACAAATAGCTTCGGCATCTTCTTTTTCAAACATATCCATGATAACATCAGCCTTCCATGCATGCAAGTCTTGGTCAATTGATTCAGCAACAGTTGCCTCGCAAATTTCATCTTTCACTAGATTTAGAGGTGCATTTGTTGGATAATTCGGTATCCATTTACCCCCTAGAATCCGAATTGATTGGCCATTCCCAACTCTCCAACAACATCCAGACTTCAAAATAGGAAAAGCAGCCACAATACTCTTCCAAACAAAAGAGCAATTTGGTGACTCCTTAGCAGCAAAAAGAGAAGTTCTTGGAAAATATCTAGCTTTGAGGCATTGAAACACCAAAGAATTACTATCATGTAGCAACCTCCACCCTTGTTTAGCTAGCATTACTAAATTAAAGGCCCTTAGATCCCTAAAGCCCATTCCTCCCTCCCTCTTCGATAGAATCAATTTTTCCCACCTTTGCCAATGAATTTTCCTTTCATTCCCCACCTATCCCCACCAAAACTTAGCACACATTGCATCCAGTTCATCACAAAGTTTCAAAGGGAGTTGAAAAAACACTCATAGTATAAGTAGGAATAGACTGAGCAACTGCTTTAATCAGAATTTCCTTACCAGCCTTAGACAACATCTTCCCTTTCCACCCCTGCAGTTTTTTCCATATCCTATCCTTGAAGTATGAGAACGTATGATACTTTGTTCTCCCTACTAAGGTAGGCATCCCTAAGTAAGACTCAAACTGGTTCACTTCCTGCACTCCCAAAGTCCTCAAAATGCCTTTCTTTTGACTAGCTGCAGTATTGCTACTAAAAAAGGCCGAAGACTTCTCTAAATTTATGGATTGGCCTGACGCATTAGCATAAGTCTGAAGCACCTCAGAAATGACCTCCACTTCATTATGTGTTGCCTTGTAGAACAATAGGGAATCATCTGCAAACAATAAGTTGGAAACTTTCGGTACCCCTCTGCAAATGGAAGCGCCATGAATTTTGCCACAGCCTCTGCTTTTGCCAACAAAGATGTAAATCCCTTTGCACATAGCAGAAATAGGTATGGTGAGAGAGGGTCTCCCTGGCGGATTCCCCTAGATGGTCACATTCCCATACGTCTTTCCATTAAGTAGAATAGAGAATGATGTGGTGGTGACACATGTCATCACTCTCTCAATCCATTTTTCTAGAAAGCCTAACTTCTGCATAATGCCCTATAAAAATAGCCATTCCACTCGATCATATGCTTTGCTGACATCCAGCTTCAAAGCCAAAGCACCTGTTTTACCGTTCTTCCTAACATGCGTGGAATGCAATACCTCATATGTCACAATAACATTATCTATAATGAGTCTACCTGGCACAAAAGCACTCTGAGTGGGAGAAATAATATCAGGAAGCACTTGTTTCAGTCTATTGGCAAGGACTTTAGAGGTAACCTTATAAATGACATTACAAAGACTAATAGGTCTAAATTCAGACATTTTCTCAGGATTCTTCACTTTAGGGATAATCACAATATTGGTATAATTTAAATCTGGTAACATAACTCCATTATTCAAAAAATCTAACACAGCATTCACTACATCATCACCTACAATATGCCAGAATTTTTGATAAAACAAGGCATTCATACCATCAGGGCTGGGTGCCTTTGTTGGTCCCATCTGAAATACAGCTTCCTTGATTACATCAATAGTAAAATCCTTGGAAAGCATCTCCTGCATGTCTATAGTTACTCTAGCCGAAACTGTACTTAAACACTCCTCCATCTGATGACATGAACCTATAGAAAAAAGATTATCAAAATAATCAACTGCAACTCTGGCTATGTCCTCCACCTCCTCCACCCATTGCTTCTGTGAGTTCATGATACCCTTTATATAATTTTGTCGTCGCTGTTGTGATGCTTTTGAGTGGAAAAATTTAGCATTTCTATCCCCATGTTTTAACCAAGCAACCCAAGATCTTTGTGCCTAGTAAATCTCTTGTTTCAATAAGAGATCATCTAACTGTTTACTGATTGCCAAATACTCCACCTTACTTTCATCAGTAGTGTCAGCTCTGTTAATTCTATCAAGCCGATTCTGAAGGGATTTAACTTCTTCCTCCTCAGGTCTGGTCCTTGTGTCTCCCCATGCCTTTAATTCATCACCACATGCCCTAATTTTTGTATGCACATTTGCCAAACCCGAATCCCCACTTCCTGCCAAACTCCATGCTTGCTAAACTCGAGTTTCATAGTCATCCCACAACAACCAACTTAAAACCCCGATCAGCTCTACGATGTTTCTGTCTGAATTTTTGAATCTGGATAGCAATAGGAAGATGGTCTGAAGCATGAGGAAGAAGGTGCACTACATTACTGAATTGAAATTTCTCAATCCACCCCTTCGTTGCCACAGCTCTATCAAGTCTTAATTTAGTATTTGCATCACCCGGTCTCTTATTAGTCCAAGTAAAAGGATATCCTTTGTAACCAAGGCCTTCTAATTGACAACTCTCCAAGGCCTCCCTAAACTCATTAATCTGGGAATTATGTGGTTGCCTTAAACTTTGTTTTTCTGAAGAATGGAGTATAGCATTGAAGTCTCCAAAACATAACCATGGACCCTCCACAAAAGTCTTCAAATATTCCAACAGTTTCCAAGACTTATGTTTTTGTTGTGTCTTTGGCCAACCATAAAACCCTGTCATGAACCAAACAAAACCATCTTCCTTAGTTACCTTAGCTAAAACATGGTTTGCAGTATAATTAATCACCTCTAACCTAATATCATCATTCCATAAAAAAGCCAACCCTCCACCAGCATATGGATGCTTAACAATTATTTTATTCTGAAAAGGCAAGTTACTGTAAAGATTATTAAAACCCTCTGTATCCAACCGTGTTTCCATAAGAAAACACCCCATGGGAGCTTGTTCCCTCACTAATTTGCGAAGGTTACGACATGTCCAAGGGTTCCCAAGCCCTTGGCAGTTCCAACTTAGGATCCTTATTGCTCTCGGCAAGGGTGGCTCTCCACCCCCGCAGATAAAATAGTTCCAACAACATCACCATCTCCAACCTTTCCACACTTAGTCTCCCTAAAATTAGATTGATCACACATCTCTCCTTCCCTAGTAGAATCATTGCTTCTTTTTCCACAGGTAGGCAGTTGTAAAACTTTTGACAGTCCACCAAGCCCAAAATCCATTTGGTTAAACCTGGTCCAAGTGGATTTGGGCTTTATAAAGCTAGGCCCAACCATCTCCAACCTCTGATCCAGTCCACTAGCTTCAACCCCAATCACTTCTTCCTTATTTGTATCGGTTGCCACCTCAATTAAATCTACCCCAGCTGGCTACCTTGTCATTGCTCTCAGCTTCTCCACATCAGTACCTTCACAAACCGGACCTGATACCATCTTTAAAGATTTTTCGTTCTGCACGTCTTCAATTCCTCCCAACTCCACGTTAACACCTTCCTGGAAAATAGGTAGTTTCCCTAAGTTCTCGGACTCAACTTCAACCTGTTTACTAGGGTTTGTACCTTTAGCTCCCACTGTCGGAAAAGTCTCTTGCATCGGACTGTAGTTGGTAGACTCCCCTGACATTTGTTCTTTCGCAGCCTTAGCACTACCATAGTTATTTCTTCGTGAGAAAGAATGTGTTTGCCCTCCCAAAGCTCTTAAAAGCTCCCCATATTGATAATCCACCTCCCTACTATTCTGACTAACAGCGAAATGTGAAGCACAGTGCTTTACATCGTGCCCCAATAGCCCACAATAATGGCAGAACAGAGGTAAGCGTTCATACTTAAACGTTACCCAACTACGCACCCCATCTGAACCAGCAATGAAACCCCTTCTCCGCAACGACTTCCCAATCGGCACAACAACTTTAACTCGCATAAAATAATTCAGATCATCTTGCCGTCGCTGCCCTTCTACTTCTTTAACTCTACCAATTCTATTACCAACTTCCCTAGCAACTTGAGGGGAAACCATATCAAATGGTGCACCCCATATTTGAATCCATAGAGAAGCATGCCCCAATCTGATATTCCCTACTGTCATCCCCTTCTGCCATCTTTGAAGCAATAATAACTGATTGTCGAATGACCGAGGGCCATCTTGTAGAATACGTGCCATATCAAACTCAGTTTGATACTTGAATTGGGAAAGATTCGGACCCACTTCAATAATCTGTAAACTGTTTTCCAATCCCCATGCCCTTCTCAATGTATTCTTTGCTGCACGTTTATTGAAGGGTTTACATGTTAGAAACTTCCCAATAAGACTCAAACTACAACTCTCCATAGCCTGCACTCTGCCTTCATCGGAGATAGGGATAATCTCCTCTTCATCAGAAGTCAGCTTCATATTGCCCAACCTGTCAGCCACATCATCTGCCATACTGCCGATATCACAAAAGAAAGAATGGAAAACAAAGAATGAAAGGAAAAAACAATACCCTTAGACCTAGGTCAAGGGAGGGAAAGCTCGTGAAACACGAGGGAGAGAACTCTACGGCTGAAATCACTTTTGCTAATTAAACTCCAATTATTTTTTTTTCTTTTCTAAAATGTTAAAAATTATTATCATAACACATTGATTTATAAAATTTATATAGTAAAATATATAGAAAATGATAATCTATGTTTGAAATTATTCTATTTCTTAATTTAGATTAAATACTACAAATTTAAAAATGTGTGAATTGCCACAACCTTTAAAATTTTAAATAATTTGGTAGTTTGTATACTTTTGCATCTAAGAAATAAAAATTTAATTGTAAAAATCCTATTCCACAATTTTTAGTATACCATCACTTTCTTAATTTTCAGCCTAGACCTTTACAAATCTTTTAATTAAACAGCTATAATAAATCATACTCAATCCATAAAAAAATATAAAAAATGGATGACATTTTTTTGTAATAGAAAATTATTGGATAATTCTACAATATTACAGTTGAGGTGTTATTTCACATCAATAAAAATAGATATATAATTCAAGATACAGCTTAAAAAACAATGTGAAAAAGTTGCCATGTAACAGGTAACTTACTTTTATTGGTATAGAGAATTAGGTGATTGTACTCCAAAAATGCTATTTTTATTTTAGAAGAATTGGTAATTTAATATGATATTAAAGCAGAAGATTTTAAGTTTGATTCTCTTACCTCCTTCACATTACTTTTTATTTAAAATTTCACGTGTTTGGCTTTACCTATTAAAATAAGTTTAACCTCACATGTGAGAGGAAATGTTCAAAATATGTGGATAAATAATTAAATTTACTATATCTTAATAGCTTAAATTTTTGAAAAAATTAGTTAAGTTAATGTATTCTTCCTTTAACCCATTTTAAAATAAGTACTCCAACATCTAGGATCTATTTGGATAAAACTTATTTTGCTGAAAACTACAAACATTGTAGCAAAATAATTTTTAAATGTGTAAATAGTGCCATGAGACTCATTTTTAATGAAAAAAGTTACTAAAAAGTGGAGTTTGTGGATCCTGTGAATAGTATACGAGACTCACCGATGTGGTTGAAAATGAGTTGAAAAGTCAAAATAGTGCAGTTACTGTTCATAAACAGTGCATGAACAGTAGCCACACCTTCAATTTTGTTTAGCTAAATGCGTGCTAAAAAAAAAAGAGTAAAACGTGCATTTGCGCAAAACGTGAAACGTAAACGTGGATCCAAACCTACAATTAATATATACAGTACTTATTTAGAAAAAAATAAAAAAACTACACGTTGGCATTGATCAACTTATCTAAAGTTTGTAGTCCATTTGTACAATTTCCCTGTTATAAATAACTGCTCCATGTTGCAACTGAACTTGCCTTCACTACACACTGAGCTCAGCGGCTCAGCCTAAACATGCCCACCTTGGCTTGGACATGGATCATACTCTCAGTTGTCTTGCTCGCTTATATATTGCAACGGAAAAGCAAGACCAAGAAGAAATTACCCCCGGGTCCAAGAGGGTTCCCTATCTTCGGGAACCTTCATATGTTAGGAGAATTCCCTCATAAAGATCTTCATCAGCTAGCTCAAAAACATGGTCCCATCATGCATTTGCGCTTAGGCATGGTACCTACCATTGTTGTCTCATCCCCAGAAGCTGCCAAGCTCTGCCTTAAAACACATGACCTTGTGTTTGCTGGCAGACCACGTAATGAGGCTTCAAAGCACACCTCTTACGAGCAAAGGAGCCTGGCCTTTTCTCAATATGGTTCTTATTGGCGCAACTTACGTAAGATGTGCACCCTTGAATTACTTTGCAACCTCAAAATCAATTCTTTCAAATCCATGAGAGAAGAAGAGCTTGACCTATTGATAAAGTTCATTCAAGAGGCTGCACATGATCATGTTGCTGTTGATCTTAGTGCCAAGGTTTCATCTCTCAGCGCAGATATGAGTTGCCGTTTGGTGTTTGGGAAGAAGTACATGGACAAGGAGTTTGATGAGAGAGGATTCAAGTCCGTACTCCGTAGTCCAAGAGGGTATGCAGCTAGCCGCATCTCCAAACTTAGGCGATTACATTCCTTATGTTGCATCCCTTGACCTTCAAGGGCTAACACAGCGGATGAAGGCTGTGAGTAAGATCTTTGATGCCTCTTTTGAGAAAATCATCGATGAGCATCTTCAATCAAAAGATGAAAATAAGATCGACCAAGGACTTTGTTGATGTCATGTTGAGCTTCATGGGATCCGAGGAATCTGAGTACCATATTGAACGGCCCAATATCAAAGCCATAATTTTGGTAAAAGAAATGATATGTCCACAACATTTTCACAATATTTTTACAACAAATTCTAAGTGATAGGTTGTTACTAATTGTTATTGTTAGGATAAAAAAAAAATCTTGGTGTTGGGTTCAAATTTGAATCAACTAGTCGCTAACCCGTGTGATGCACGAGAAAGTTCTTAGAAATACTAAAATTTTCCAATTAAGGAGTGGTCAATTCAGTAAAGTTCTTAAAAATATTAAAATTTTTTAATTAAGGAGTGGTCAATTCAGTGAGAAAATGTATGTCACTATTAATGTTTTTGGAGGGTTGAGAGAAATTTAGTTAAGATAAATGGATCTTTTTGCTATGGATTTTAAGGAATAAGTCACACAAATGGTTAATTACGGCACTAATATTCAAAGGAATACGCAATTCATTAGAATGTAAAGGATTTGAGTTGGTCAGCCAAGGTGCGTGTGTAGTGATCTCGTCTCATATTTCTTAGTCTACCAACAAAATTTTGAAAAATAATATGATGTTTAAACATTGGTTATTACCTGCACAACAAAAAGGGTAAAATTTCAAATCAAAATATTACATATCACATCTAAAAGAAACACTAACAAAAAGTAAAAATATACGACATGCACTAATAACAAAAATTTATAATATTTGAAGAGTTTTGCAAATCAACTCAAAAAAATCTTATTAAATTGGTCAAGGGCAGCTTCACTAACTATATTTTATCAATATAAATAACCTTCTTCATAAGACTTTTGCTTAAATTATCATACTAAATATGAGAAAACAGGTGCAAGCATATTGTTGTTGACTCTACACTATATCCCAATGAGTTTCTCTTGGATTGCTTTGTTCTTCTCTCTGGCTTAACAACTAAAGCTAATCCATCATAACGTTCCTGCAGTGTAAAACTTTGCAGACCAAAGTCGAATCACTCCACCTTTGTTTATCTCTCAATAATTAAGATAGATAGCTAACTTACACATTTCCAGAATTTTCATTTTCTACTTTTGCAGCCCCCAAAAAAAGTTGTCCTAATTTTATCAAAAGCTTACCTGCCATTAGTATTAAAATTCTTAGTATATACACCATTAGCATAGATACAAATTAATTTAAGAGTTGCCTTGTTTTAAAAAGGCCATAAAGCTCAAATATCACCAGTAACCAAATAAAAGAAATCATTGCTCAGTACTAACAGTAAAATTCTCATTAATCTAGTGCAATATAGAACAAATGTGGATTTTATAAAAGTATCCTATAATACTCATACAATATATCTTTCTTCCATATTCATGTGCTAAATGGTTTTGCTTTAATATATAAACATAATAAGGATTTGTGTCAATACTAATCTGCTACAAATCTAATGTAGATTTTGCTCTCATATATTTTGTGCCTTAGTGATAAAATTCACAAAAATCCCATCCAGTATTTTATTGAAAAAGGAATGAAATAAAAAAATAATTAAAAATCACAAAATGAAGAACCAAAAATCAAGAACATAGAGGGAGATTGTTGGAAGCAGAATTAACAAACCTAGCATGAATTGTGAAGAGTCAATTGGTAAGATTTTAGACTCGATTAGAAAGGAAGCAACTCTAAAAGTTGAAGCTCGCCAAACTCTCTTGCATTATTTTTGTACCTCCTAAGGTAGGGATACCAAGGGTTTTACTGGACAAAAATCTAAATAGATTAAAATGGAAGATGGTAAAAGAACTTAACAATTTATTTATAACTGTTGAAAATGTTACAGGATTTTCAAAACTGCTAAAGTTTGTCAAAGTTAGCAAATTTTATATACCTAATGGATAAAGATGAAAAGCATATATTAGCAATACAAATATAAGCATATACTACTTATGCATGAAGATGAAAAGCATTGTCAGTAAAATCATTTGGAGTACAAATATAATAGCAATACCATTAACCACTATTCAATTGGCAAAGCTAAAAGTTGTTTTGGCAATCAAACAATCTAGACGTAAAAATAGCCTTTTACCTTCCACAGCCTTAGGGTGTTATCTTTAGAAGCAGCAGCCACAATGATACCTTCCACAACCTCTTTTTCTAACAAAGACAGCACCACCTTATGCATAACATAGTCACCAAATAACATAGTCACCAACCAAAATCTCCAACTTGTAGTACAACTTTAAACAAAATACAAATGTATAAATAGTTACTAAGTATTTAACATCTAACCACTGTAATTTATCACACACACAATGAAGTATACAAAAAATTTCCAATACCAAGAGCAATATAAACAAAGAGAAAGTAAGAAAACACAGAAAGGACACTTACAATGTGGTTCATGTGGGTGTGAGAGTATGCAAACTTATGCAGGTTTTGTGGCCTGCGATTGACAGATCCTTCACCAGTAACTTTGTTTTATATTCATAACACTTTCAGCTACAAACCACCATCTAAAAAATACACATAATTTAGTAAATAGACACAAAATTAAAATAGAACAGAAGGAAAAATCCACATTAAACAGAGGCCCAAGAAGGACAGTAAATAAATTAGATTTACTAAAATTAACAACAATTTATAGCATAATAACATATTACCATTAAATTTTATTTATTTCAATCAACCCAAACAAATAAAGACCAATAAAATTATGGTATATAACACCAATAACCTAGAGGTCAAAGGTCAGAGGTCAGTTTGTGTTTTGTGTTTTTCAAGGAAAGATGGAAAGGTTGAGAGAGAGTTGAAGAAGAAGCAGATATCTTCGATTTTGCACGGGTTCAACCTTAATCAAAACCAATTATCCAAATACCTAAATTAAAGAAAATCAAACCAAATCCAAATACCTAAATCTAAGATAACAAAAATTAAAATACTTGCACTGGTAGCGGCTTTGGTGACATATGACGGCGGTGGGAGGCTGGCACTTTTTGCCACTGAAGGAGTGTGAGAGTGCCCATGGGATATGGTTTAGGGGTTTTGAAAATTGAGAAAGGTAGAGGTTAGAGAGAATGGCAAAAGAGAAGAGACATTATAAAACCTAAAATAAAAAAGAAAAATAAAATAGTGGTAGAGCATCGGGTTCAGGATTTTTTATTTTTTTATTTTTTTGTAAAATAGTGGCAGAGCATTGGGTTCAGGTTTTAAAAAAGTTTTATTATTATTATTATTATTATTATTATTATTATTATTTTAACAATGTCCTGATGTGGAAAATTGTGGTAGAAGCAGCAGCCACAATGATACCTTCCACAACCTCTTTTTCTAACAAAGACAGCACCACCTTATGCATAACATAGTCACCAAATAACATAGTCACCAACCAAAATCTCCAACTTGTAGTACAACTTTAAACAAAATACAAATGTATAAATAGTTACTAAGTATTTAACATCTAACCACTGTAATTTATCACACACACAATGAAGTATACAAAAAATTTCCAATACCAAGAGCAATATAAACAAAGAGAAAGTAAGAAAACACAGAAAGGACACTTACAATGTGGTTCATGTGGGTGTGAGAGTATGCAAACTTATGCAGGTTTTGTGGCCTGCGATTGACAGATCCTTCACCAGTAACTTTGTTTTATATTCATAACACTTTCAGCTACAAACCACCATCTAAAAAATACACATAATTTAGTAAATAGACACAAAATTAAAATAGAACAGAAGGAAAAATCCACATTAAACAGAGGCCCAAGAAGGACAGTAAATAAATTAGATTTACTAAAATTAACAACAATTTATAGCATAATAACATATTACCATTAAATTTTATTTATTTCAATCAACCCAAACAAATAAAGACCAATAAAATTATGGTATATAACACCAATAACCTAGAGGTCAAAGGTCAGAGGTCAGTTTGTGTTTTGTGTTTTTCAAGGAAAGATGGAAAGGTTGAGAGAGAGTTGAAGAAGAAGCAGATATCTTCGATTTTGCACGGGTTCAACCTTAATCAAAACCAATTATCCAAATACCTAAATTAAAGAAAATCAAACCAAATCCAAATACCTAAATCTAAGATAACAAAAATTAAAATACTTGCACTGGTAGCGGCTTTGGTGACATATGACGGCGGTGGGAGGCTGGCACTTTTTGCCACTGAAGGAGTGTGAGAGTGCCCATGGGATATGGTTTAGGGGTTTTGAAAATTGAGAAAGGTAGAGGTTAGAGAGAATGGCAAAAGAGAAGAGACATTATAAAACCTAAAATAAAAAAGAAAAATAAAATAGTGGTAGAGCATCGGGTTCAGGATTTTTTATTTTTTTATTTTTTTGTAAAATAGTGGCAGAGCATTGGGTTCAGGTTTTAAAAAAGTTTTATTATTATTATTATTATTATTATTATTATTATTATTTTAACAATGTCCTGATGTGGAAAATTGTGGGAGATTCAAAAGTTTCATTTATATATATATATATATATAGATGACAACTAACCACCTATGATTTGTTGTGAAAATGTTGTAAAAATATTGTGGACGCAGCACCTCTCTTTTGGTAATTATTCATAAACTTACATGGAATTAGTAGGGAGTCAAACACATGTATGAAATTGTTACATTGATTATATTAGAAAATTAATTATATTAGGAAAAAACAAAAAACCAAATTATATATATATATATATATATTTGTGTGTGTGTGTAGAATTCAATATGTTCCAAATATAATCGTGATTATATAACATGATTCCTAATTATTTTCCATTGATACTACCTAATTATTTTCCATTGATACTACATAAGAATTTGAAATTAAAGTTTTGTTCTTTTTGTAGTAGTAATTTGCTGGCAATGAGCTCCTTGTAGGACATGCTTTCGGCCTCAATGGACACTTTAGCAACGTCATCAATTGATTGGATACTCATAGAATTGATCAGGCATCCACGTATAATGAAGAAAGTTCAAAAGGAGTTGGAAAATGTGGTGGGTTTAGAGAGGATGGTAGAGGAATCAGACTTGGAAAGCTTGGAGTACTTGGACATGGTATTAAAAGAAGCCATGAGGCTACATCCAGTAGCACCTTTGTTATTACCTCATGAGTCATTGGAAGATTGTACCATTAATGGTTACCACATACCTCATAAGTCTAGACTCATAATAAATGTATGGGCCACCGGGAGAGACCCAAGTGTTTGGACTGAGCCAGAGAAGTTTAACCCAGAGAGATTTGTTGGGAGTAACATAGATCTTAGAGGACATGACTTTGAGCTTATCCCATTTGGGTCTGGGAGAAGAAGCTGTCCTGGAATGCAATTGGGTCTAACTGTGGTTCGGTTAGTAGTAGCACAACTTGTTCATTGCTTTGATTGGGAGCTCTCTAATAACACGTTGCCAACTGAGTTGGACATGACTGAAGAGTTTGGTATCATTACTCCAAGAGCCAAAAACCTACTTGCTATTCCTACTCATCGCCTTCACAAATGACATTCAGTGTTCTTTTTTAGTTGTCTAGAATAATTAAAGTGCATGTATGAATGTCTAGATTTGTGGTTGTATACTTGTATTGCATTTGCTCATTTTGTGGTCCATATTTGTTGCTTAACAGTTTATATACCCAGCGGTTGATCTTTGAACCCAATGGTAGTGTATTTATATACTATTATTTCTAACAAGTTTATGAAAAAAGATTATATAAAAATCACACTTTATCAACAAGTTTGCAAAAAATATTATATAAATGAGTTTTACTAACGTGTGCTCTTAGAGTATAAATTAATAAATAATTTTGGGAAACTTTTTATGGAAAAATGAAAAAGTTATCAATTTTTTTATAGCTTTTTCAATTTTTCATAAAATGTTTTCAAAAATAGATGATTAATGCGTGCCTTAAGGGCATACATTAATCGGACCCTATTAATAGTTATAATTACTTTTATTTGATAGGGTAACAAGTGTCACTTGATAGTGACTTTGTTGACATTAGTGTCTGTAAAACTAGCTAGGTATACAGATTGAGATCAGGTGCAATAGCCCTAGCTATTGCACCATGCAATTCATTTTTAATGGCTGTGATTAAAAGTTAGGAATGTTACTTTTAATATCAGTCATTGGATCAAAGTGGTTTAAAAAGCAAAAAAAAAAAAAAAAAAATGTTAAAAGTTAGAAAAGGTAAAAGATGAAAAAAATTGAAACTTTTTGTGAGGGATTTAGGGGGTATTGCACCGGATCCAAATCCCTAGGTATACGAATGTGAGTTGTGTTGAGTTGGATGTAGGGATATTGCACTTGATACAATAGCTATCAAGGGTTGAGATTGAAATTTAAAAAAAAAAAATTTAATTTAATTTTCAGCCATTGAATAAAAAGTAAAAAAGTTGAAGTTAAAATATAAATATGGAAAAATATATGTGTGTGTGTGGGGGGGGGGGGGGGGGAAGGAGTAATTGCATTGTTGCAATACCAACTCTAATTGCATGATTAATTTATGGATTTACACAATAAGTGTAACATTCCAGCCTAATTGCATGATTAATTTATGGATTTATATATTTAGTATTATCTTAATTAATTTAAGTGCATAAGGCTTTGATATTTTGATGTTATAAAAGGTATTGGCCGTTATTTATTTATTTATATTTTTATATATATCATGGAAAGAAGTTTATAAAGGTAAGGGTTTATATGCAAAGTTATTTTATTATTTGGGCCTATCTAGAATATAAGAATATGGAGGGGTGGTAAGTAAATTTTAAAAAAGTTGAAAGGGTGACTCATCAACACTTTTCCCCTTAGCAAACACGTGCTCCACTCAAATTATTTTCCCTTGCCTTCTTTGCTACACTAGAACACTTTCTTTGTTCCTTTCTTTTCCTCTTTCTTTGTTCTTACATGATAGCTCCATCTCACACCAACAGCCTCTCTCTCTCTCTCATTGAAACCATATATCTCTCTCTAAAGAAGAAATTAAAAGATTAACACTAAATTTTTAGCTTCAAAGTTTCTGGGTGACGAGAATGAGAACGTGGACACTTGAGCTCCTCTTATACAAATCTCTCGCATATTTTGTTTTTAGGTAAGGGATATGTGATATGTGCGTTTGATAAGTATAAGGATTGTTTAAAAAATTTATTATGCATCTAAACCTTTTAATTAGACCTATTACATATAAGTATGATTTAAGTAAAGATATATGTTTATGAATTCTTGAATCCTATATATATGATAATTTTAGCATATTGATGTTGTTACTTATATCACGAATGTAATATTTAAAGAATAAAGTGGATATGCTACTGTTATGAAATATGTATGTAAAAGCATAATTATTAGAAAAATATAGTTTTTGGGTTATTTCATTGTTATGATATGAACTCAGCTAGTAGGGGTTATAGTACTAGCATTTCTATGGAAATTTTGATTGGCCATTATAAGTGGTGAGGACTCTGTTGTATCCACCTTCGTTGGGAATGGCCAACTTGTGGAGGATGCTAACCGACCCCCATGGTTGATGATATGATCACACCAAAAGAGATGTGACACTTTCTAATATGATCCTGGGATTTCCTAGCATTGTGGGGAATGCTGGATACTTGGCACAATGTGCTAGAAGCCTCCCAAAGTTGTGACAAACTTACAATTGAATTAACTAATATGTATCATGAATGAGATATTAAGTTATTTTGTATTTATAAGAAAAGTATGATGATGAGAAAGGTATGTTGAATGTGTTATAAGTCTAATGGAAAGTTTATGATAAAATATTTTATAGTCTATTTAAAGATAAGATTACTGAATTATGTTTAAGTTCTTATTATGTCCTTTTATTATTATATGAAAGGAAAATGATGTATTTTCACTTGAAAGTTCATAAGTTATTTTAAGAATAGTATGAAGACTATTTATCAAAGCGGGTTTATCCATAAAATATTTGATTTACATGTATTCTTATTAAATACTCATGGAGCTTAAAACCTTACTAGGCTTCGCAACTTACTCTATTATATTTCAGTGCATAAGTTCTTTCCTGGAAGTAGCGAGAGTATTAGAGGTGGCAAGGAATCTATGATTCTCATTTGTTAGAATGTATAGTTTTCTTTTGTTGTATAGTAGTTTAGCTCTTTTGTTGTATAGGAGGAATCAAGATGTACTTGTTCCTTTTGAGCACAGATGTATTTCAAAACTTTAGTTTGTTTTGAACCCCAGTTGTATGTCTTGGGGTTAGGTTTGTAAATAAAAGTTTTGCTAAATGTTTAACTATGTAATATTTACACGAATACCTTAAGTTTTAGCCAAGTTGTAATCTTGCAAAGTTCGAAATGAAATGAAGTTTCAAAGTTTTACGAACCTTTGGATATTATGGCTTTTATACAAGGAAATACAAAGGAATACAAAAAAAATGATATTTGATAAGCACCTTCAGCTTAAGTTAGTTCGTGTTAATATTGAGGTAAACTTGATATTAACATGATGGTCATGCTCTAAATTCTGAAGTGCAAGTTTGAGTCATGACAATAAACTTAGGAGATTGGAGTTGGAAAGTCCTCTAGACTTGGAGCCTGCAGGGACAAGTGCATTTTGGGCTACAAAATCTAAGACTAAAGTATGAAAAGATATATTATACACTTGATGTCAATATGCAATGTAATAATCATTTTTCTTATTTAAAAAATGAAAAGCCGCTAAAATCAGTAGATATTTCAGAAATAGCTAGAAAAAAATGTGTATAGAGATGGACTACTTTGAATTGTACAAATTTCTATATTTTTTCTTAAAAATAAAATTTTTAAACAAAGAGCCTCTTAGAGGTTAACACTTGTAGCACTATAAAATGCCGAAAAGCATATTGAGGCCTTCAAGTTGGCTTGGCATTTTGTTCAATGGCATCAGATTTGTTGCCTTTAAGTTGGCTTAGTACTTTTGATGTCACGGAAACTACATGAAAACAAACACATTATTTTCTGAATGGGAAAAGAAACTAAACACGTTCGCTTCTGAATGAAAACCTCAAATCCATGAGGGGTCTCTTGAATCCACAAAGTGATAGGATTCTATAATCCCCCAGAGAGAAATAAACAAAGTTTGCATTTTTTTTATAAATCTAAAAACAGAATTGCCTAGTAGGCTTCAATATGTTGAAATAGCAAAAAGAAAACCTAGGGTGGCTAGGAAAACGCCTAGAAACCCTAATTCGTGCTAACCACGCAATTAGGTGGCAAAGTAGTAATTTTTTGCCAAAAATAGAAAAATTGAAATAATTTCAAAAATTTAAAATACTATCTCTACAAGACATCCCAAAATAGACGAAATTTTATTATGACTTTTAAGCTAAAAGCTATTAAGGAAAAATAAATATTACTAAAAATAGTAAAAAAAAAAAAAAAGTTTTCGAGGCCTTAACGAAGGAATTTGCCTAAATTTGGGCAACCCTTGAGGCCTTGAGTTTGGATTAGAATGTCGTTTCCCTTCAACTTGCCAAATTTTGTTAGGAATCCAGTATTTCCTAATGGGGATGGATATGAATTGTAGGGGAATTGATGAGAATTGTAAGGATATTGACTTAATTCGAGGTATAATCACCCTTCATAGAGAAAGAAAGAGATTAAGAGAATGAAATATGTACTAATGCACTTATGCAATGAGTTGGTTTATTATTCAATAATGGAAATGTGATTACACCCTCCAGAGAGAGAGAGAGAGAGAGAGAGAGAGAGAGAGAGAGAGAGAGAGAGAGAGAGAGAGAGAGAGAGAGAGAGAGAGAGAGATGCACTAATGCACTGAAGCAATAAGTTGGTTTATTCTTCAATAATGGAAATGTGATTACAAGTAGGTATTTATACAACTATAAAACTATTCTGTTAGCCCACATGGCCTTATCCTAATGGTTCAATTATTTCTTTTATGCATTAATAATTCCAACATGTGTTACATGTGGTTAACATGCTTGGAATTGTAACTAACTAACTAAATCCATATACAACAAATATTATCCATATGCTTATAGCATTCCTAATATTTCCCTCCTCTTCAAAACACCTTGCCCTCAAGGTGTTGTTATTGAGTGACACTTTCATGAGAGGTGACCTGCCATAGAACCAATACTCCAATGACATTTTGTATGCATATGACATCGTAAATTGACTGTTACAAAGATATTGGCCATACATTACCTTCCTAATTGCATCAGGTGCCCCAAAAGCATCATGGTTAATACAGATGACACCAAATGCACTAAAAATATGGTATAGAAGCTTTTCATCCACATTAAGGTCAAGGACTCCACTGTAATGTTTGCACCAATGTGTAAGCTCCTTTTGTTTTTCTTGATTGTTAATCACTAACGTTGGCAAGATGGTAACTTACCATGAGATCCTTGCCCAATATCACCTATGACTTCAATGGGCAAATTAAGTGATTTCATGTGATCCCACTAAGCGGTCCATACCCATGACCAATTGATCTCATTGGTAGCCACATAGTATAATAGTTTCTTTGGTTCCTTATTAGAACATTCCAGTGTTTTCAAAACCAACCAAAAGCACTTATGATCACTAAAGCAAGCTAGATAATCTGCCTGTACATGAGCATATGTCCCCATTTCGACAAGAATGTCCAAATTCAATTGTGCCAGATCTTCTATAAGGTAAATGTCATGGTGCAGAGAATTGATGCAGGGCACGATTGCAATGCTCATATCTGAAATAAAAGACCACCTATATTTGTTAGGGTCAAAGACTTCCATAGAACTCAAGGATTGGTGCATGTTCTTCTTCTCTTTGACTGGCATGGTTAAAAGGCCGATATGTTGAAAAGTGACCCAACCATCTACGCCTTTGAAGTTGCTAGGAACTGCTGGAGTTTGTGATGTGCCGTGAACTTGAACTTGAACCTCAATAGGACCCTTGCATGGACCATTAAAACTCATTAATTCCTTTAAATTAAGAAACTCTTCAAGATTAGCCACATTTTTACTGTCATTTGCATCTTCACTATCAAGGGTAGTTTTTTGTTGATTCAAAAACTTGAAACTTATCACTTGTTCCTTCAAGAAGCTATAACTCTTCTTCGGACATGTTCTTAAGATCCTCCTGCACTCTTGAAAGTTCTTCCTTCATGGCCATGTTAGATTCAACCAAGGCATTGACCTTCTCTAGAACAAAGTTGTGAGATTCGTACAAAGCCTTGACATCCACTGAAACTTTGTTCACCATTTGCCGTAATTCTTTCCAAAATTCTCTTTGGTCATATTCTTCCGTTTCATGATCGATGGCTTTGATACCACTTGTTATGAACCCAGTGGTTTCTAAAGGGGATTGATAGGATTATAGGGGAATTGATAGGAATTTTAGGGATATTGACTTAATTAGAGGTAGTCACCCTCCGTAGAGAAAGAAAGAGATTAAGAGAGAGAGATGCACTAATGCACTTAAGGAATGAATTGGTTTATTCTTCAATAATGAAAATGTGATTACACCCTCCATAGAGAAAGAAAGAGATTAAGAGAGAGAGAGATGCACTAATGCACTAAAGCAATGAGTTGGTTTATTATTCAATAATGGAAATGCGATTACAAGTAGGTATTAATAGAACCATAAAATTATTCTATTAGCTCACATGACCTTATCCTAATGGTCTTATTATTTCTCATGTGCATTAATTATTCCAACATGTGTTAAATGTAATTAACATGCTTGAAATTGTAACTAACTAACTAAATCCATATACAACAATTATTATCCATATGCTTATAGCATTCCTAACAAATTTCATGCAATTCCGACACTGACTTTTGATGCCCTTGCTACTCCAAAAAGGCCTATGCTATATGTTCTATTTGTCCAAAGCCATCAAATTTACAACATATTCTAGCGTCTATGTGATTGTTGGCTTCTCCTTTGTGATTGTTATCATTCTTTTGTTTCTCCCTCCATCTTAAGAGACACAAACACACAAATAAATATAAACATATATATATATATATATATTAAAAAAAAAAAAGAAAAAAGAAAAAGAAAAAAGCAACTTCCACTTCCTGCCATACAAATCATTCATTAAAGTATCTTCTCTCTTTTAATTCTTCATTTTGGCTACATGGATTTGCCCTTAATTTCTGGAAAGAGTATGGAAAGTAGCCATCAATCAAAAGGGATAAAAAGGTTCATTTTAAGCGATTTCTACTTATCTTGAACGGTGGTTACGTTTTAATCACAAAAGAAAACTATGTCATAAGTATCTTTATATCCACCTCCATTTATTTTTTAGACCATTTAGATGGGATCAATCCGTAGAGAGAAATATAATGGCCAAAATGGGGTTTCACCCATTTCTTACAAACTTTCCAGCAAAATGTCCACTGTCTGAAATTATAGCAAAATTGAAGTTAGATTTTTTTTTTTTTTTTGGGAACTTGAGTCCACGGAACTTGAGTTCCACTTGAATATGGAACTCGAGTTGCGTGAACTTGAGTCCCACAAATATATATATTTTTTATTTAAAATTTCCAATTTACTATAACTTGATTGTCCAAAAATCGAGTTTCAAAATAAAGACATTTTCCTAAATAATTTCAAACATGAGGCATTTTGTTGGAAAATTTTGGCGAAAAGGGAAAATGCCCATTTTGGCTGAAATATAATTAACAACGAATGGTTGATCATTTGGATGTGTTTAGAAGTAAATGGAACAATTTATTTCTTACCCCTTATTTTTGGTGTCATCCAAAAATGAACTTTTTATTTTTTTATTATTTATAAATAATAATTTATTCATATACATTGTGCCTGGCAGCTCAGTAAGCATTTCGCCCCAGGAGGGGTGGCCCAGTTGGTGTGAGATCTCGCGTGCATGCATGAGGTCCCTCATTCGAGTCGTGGCAGGTATTATGTGGGGTGTGGGTTCCTATCATGCATTCCACTGGCTCTCTTGGGGTGCTAGGGTGAAGTCTGTAGCACCCGGTCACAGTAGCTACAGCTCAATCCAACATTCCCTAGCGGAAGGTGCCCTTATTAGGTCACGCCCCATGGGGTAAGCCACATATGGTCGCCCCTGCCCTCCCCCCCTTCTTCATTCATCAAAAAAGTAAGCATTTCACACAAATTATATAAATTACTACGTAATTTTACTATTGTTTTACCATTTGCTACTGCATCTAAATCTTGCGTACCAAACATTCTGTCACCAAAACACAACAAATAAATCTAGGAGATTGTGGCCATTTAGAACTAGATCTCGTACATGTACTATTGTTTTCAGCCTTCAATACTCTAATAAATAAAAAATGGCTAATTACAACTTTCCCAACTGTGGTTTAGCTGAAATTAAGTTGCTTATTTGTGGTTTGAAATTTGACACTTTACTCATTTGAGGTTAGTTCAGCTAGGATTGTGTTACCACCTTTATTAAAAATGAGGCTAAATATCTATTTTTGCTCTCTTTAATGTCTCTCTCCTTTCAAAACATAAAAACATAAAAGAATAAGAAAAAATAAGATCAAAGAGTGAGAATTTTATAAAAATTATAAACAAACATTGCCACCACCATATAAACTTCTATCAACATTGTTAATCTTTTCAGTATTGATCATGTCACAAATATCAAGCAGTTAGGCTCATCAAGGTTCTCCGAGGTGGCATCTTCAATGATCTCCGAAGTGCCCACCTCGACATCTCCAATATTGAGGCTTTCACCAAAGGCACTAACTTTATCCATCAAATTGTCACTCATACATCATCCTTGATTCCAACATTGATTGTTTCTCCCTTGGGTACGGCTGCTGGGTCATCCCCAGCCTCAAGGGCCTTCCTGCTTACAACATGATAAATTTGGGTTAGCACTTCTGCGAAGGCAAACCCAAAAAATACCCAGTTTTTTATGATCCTAAAGAGAAGCTTCTATGGTGGTACTGTTTGTCAATTTTTACAAAACCCTTATTTTTGATCTTGTTTTCTCTTATTATTATTATTATTATTTTTAATATTTTTAATGTTTTGAGAGAAGAGATACATAAAACAGAGCCAAAATACATATTTCGCCTCATTTTTTACAAAGGTGGAGTAACGGATCTCTAACTGAGGTAATTTTAGGTGGGTAAAATACTAAATTACTAATGGACAACTTAAATTTCTTCAAATTACAAGTGAGTAAGTTGTAATTAACCCAATAAAAANGAGAGAGAGAGAGAGAGAGAGAGAGAGAGAGAGAGAGAGAGAGAGAGAGAGAGAGAGAGATGCACTAATGCACTGAAGCAATAAGTTGGTTTATTCTTCAATAATGGAAATGTGATTACAAGTAGGTATTTATACAACTATAAAACTATTCTGTTAGCCCACATGGCCTTATCCTAATGGTTCAATTATTTCTTTTATGCATTAATAATTCCAACATGTGTTACATGTGGTTAACATGCTTGGAATTGTAACTAACTAACTAAATCCATATACAACAAATATTATCCATATGCTTATAGCATTCCTAATATTTCCCTCCTCTTCAAAACACCTTGCCCTCAAGGTGTTGTTATTGAGTGACACTTTCATGAGAGGTGACCTGCCATAGAACCAATACTCCAATGACATTTTGTATGCATATGACATCGTAAATTGACTGTTACAAAGATATTGGCCATACATTACCTTCCTAATTGCATCAGGTGCCCCAAAAGCATCATGGTTAATACAGATGACACCAAATGCACTAAAAATATGGTATAGAAGCTTTTCATCCACATTAAGGTCAAGGACTCCACTGTAATGTTTGCACCAATGTGTAAGCTCCTTTTGTTTTTCTTGATTGTTAATCACTAACGTTGGCAAGATGGTAACTTACCATGAGATCCTTGCCCAATATCACCTATGACTTCAATGGGCAAATTAAGTGATTTCATGTGATCCCACTAAGCGGTCCATACCCATGACCAATTGATCTCATTGGTAGCCACATAGTATAATAGTTTCTTTGGTTCCTTATTAGAACATTCCAGTGTTTTCAAAACCAACCAAAAGCACTTATGATCACTAAAGCAAGCTAGATAATCTGCCTGTACATGAGCATATGTCCCCATTTCGACAAGAATGTCCAAATTCAATTGTGCCAGATCTTCTATAAGGTAAATGTCATGGTGCAGAGAATTGATGCAGGGCACGATTGCAATGCTCATATCTGAAATAAAAGACCACCTATATTTGTTAGGGTCAAAGACTTCCATAGAACTCAAGGATTGGTGCATGTTCTTCTTCTCTTTGACTGGCATGGTTAAAAGGCCGATATGTTGAAAAGTGACCCAACCATCTACGCCTTTGAAGTTGCTAGGAACTGCTGGAGTTTGTGATGTGCCGTGAACTTGAACTTGAACCTCAATAGGACCCTTGCATGGACCATTAAAACTCATTAATTCCTTTAAATTAAGAAACTCTTCAAGATTAGCCACATTTTTACTGTCATTTGCATCTTCACTATCAAGGGTAGTTTTTTGTTGATTCAAAAACTTGAAACTTATCACTTGTTCCTTCAAGAAGCTATAACTCTTCTTCGGACATGTTCTTAAGATCCTCCTGCACTCTTGAAAGTTCTTCCTTCATGGCCATGTTAGATTCAACCAAGGCATTGACCTTCTCTAGAACAAAGTTGTGAGATTCGTACAAAGCCTTGACATCCACTGAAACTTTGTTCACCATTTGCCGTAATTCTTTCCAAAATTCTCTTTGGTCATATTCTTCCGTTTCATGATCGATGGCTTTGATACCACTTGTTATGAACCCAGTGGTTTCTAAAGGGGATTGATAGGATTATAGGGGAATTGATAGGAATTTTAGGGATATTGACTTAATTAGAGGTAGTCACCCTCCGTAGAGAAAGAAAGAGATTAAGAGAGAGAGATGCACTAATGCACTTAAGGAATGAATTGGTTTATTCTTCAATAATGAAAATGTGATTACACCCTCCATAGAGAAAGAAAGAGATTAAGAGAGAGAGAGATGCACTAATGCACTAAAGCAATGAGTTGGTTTATTATTCAATAATGGAAATGCGATTACAAGTAGGTATTAATAGAACCATAAAATTATTCTATTAGCTCACATGACCTTATCCTAATGGTCTTATTATTTCTCATGTGCATTAATTATTCCAACATGTGTTAAATGTAATTAACATGCTTGAAATTGTAACTAACTAACTAAATCCATATACAACAATTATTATCCATATGCTTATAGCATTCCTAACAAATTTCATGCAATTCCGACACTGACTTTTGATGCCCTTGCTACTCCAAAAAGGCCTATGCTATATGTTCTATTTGTCCAAAGCCATCAAATTTACAACATATTCTAGCGTCTATGTGATTGTTGGCTTCTCCTTTGTGATTGTTATCATTCTTTTGTTTCTCCCTCCATCTTAAGAGACACAAACACACAAATAAATATAAACATATATATATATATATATATTAAAAAAAAAAAAGAAAAAAGAAAAAGAAAAAAGCAACTTCCACTTCCTGCCATACAAATCATTCATTAAAGTATCTTCTCTCTTTTAATTCTTCATTTTGGCTACATGGATTTGCCCTTAATTTCTGGAAAGAGTATGGAAAGTAGCCATCAATCAAAAGGGATAAAAAGGTTCATTTTAAGCGATTTCTACTTATCTTGAACGGTGGTTACGTTTTAATCACAAAAGAAAACTATGTCATAAGTATCTTTATATCCACCTCCATTTATTTTTTAGACCATTTAGATGGGATCAATCCGTAGAGAGAAATATAATGGCCAAAATGGGGTTTCACCCATTTCTTACAAACTTTCCAGCAAAATGTCCACTGTCTGAAATTATAGCAAAATTGAAGTTAGATTTTTTTTTTTTTTTTGGGAACTTGAGTCCACGGAACTTGAGTTCCACTTGAATATGGAACTCGAGTTGCGTGAACTTGAGTCCCACAAATATATATATTTTTTATTTAAAATTTCCAATTTACTATAACTTGATTGTCCAAAAATCGAGTTTCAAAATAAAGACATTTTCCTAAATAATTTCAAACATGAGGCATTTTGTTGGAAAATTTTGGCGAAAAGGGAAAATGCCCATTTTGGCTGAAATATAATTAACAACGAATGGTTGATCATTTGGATGTGTTTAGAAGTAAATGGAACAATTTATTTCTTACCCCTTATTTTTGGTGTCATCCAAAAATGAACTTTTTATTTTTTTATTATTTATAAATAATAATTTATTCATATACATTGTGCCTGGCAGCTCAGTAAGCATTTCGCCCCAGGAGGGGTGGCCCAGTTGGTGTGAGATCTCGCGTGCATGCATGAGGTCCCTCATTCGAGTCGTGGCAGGTATTATGTGGGGTGTGGGTTCCTATCATGCATTCCACTGGCTCTCTTGGGGTGCTAGGGTGAAGTCTGTAGCACCCGGTCACAGTAGCTACAGCTCAATCCAACATTCCCTAGCGGAAGGTGCCCTTATTAGGTCACGCCCCATGGGGTAAGCCACATATGGTCGCCCCTGCCCTCCCCCCCTTCTTCATTCATCAAAAAAGTAAGCATTTCACACAAATTATATAAATTACTACGTAATTTTACTATTGTTTTACCATTTGCTACTGCATCTAAATCTTGCGTACCAAACATTCTGTCACCAAAACACAACAAATAAATCTAGGAGATTGTGGCCATTTAGAACTAGATCTCGTACATGTACTATTGTTTTCAGCCTTCAATACTCTAATAAATAAAAAATGGCTAATTACAACTTTCCCAACTGTGGTTTAGCTGAAATTAAGTTGCTTATTTGTGGTTTGAAATTTGACACTTTACTCATTTGAGGTTAGTTCAGCTAGGATTGTGTTACCACCTTTATTAAAAATGAGGCTAAATATCTATTTTTGCTCTCTTTAATGTCTCTCTCCTTTCAAAACATAAAAACATAAAAGAATAAGAAAAAATAAGATCAAAGAGTGAGAATTTTATAAAAATTATAAACAAACATTGCCACCACCATATAAACTTCTATCAACATTGTTAATCTTTTCAGTATTGATCATGTCACAAATATCAAGCAGTTAGGCTCATCAAGGTTCTCCGAGGTGGCATCTTCAATGATCTCCGAAGTGCCCACCTCGACATCTCCAATATTGAGGCTTTCACCAAAGGCACTAACTTTATCCATCAAATTGTCACTCATACATCATCCTTGATTCCAACATTGATTGTTTTCTCCCTTGGGTACGGCTGCTGGGTCATCCCCAGCCTCAAGGGCCTTCCTGCTTACAACATGATAAATTTGGGTTAGCACTTCTGCGAAGGCAAACCCAAAAATACCCAGTTTTTTATGATCCTAAAGAGAAGCTTCTATGGTGGTACTGTTTGTCAATTTTTACAAAACCCTTATTTTTGATCTTGTTTTCTCTTATTATTATTATTATTATTTTTAATATTTTTAATGTTTTGAGAGAAGAGATACATAAAACAGAGCCAAAATACATATTTCGCCTCATTTTTTACAAAGGTGGAGTAACGGATCTCTAACTGAGGTAATTTTAGGTGGGTAAAATACTAAATTACTAATGGACAACTTAAATTTCTTCAAATTACAAGTGAGTAAGTTGTAATTAACCCAATAAAAAAACGTGGCGTTTATAGTTTAAACTCGTTTTTTTTTTGGGGAAGAATTTTAAAGTTTAAACTTGAAGTCTTTTTTTGATGGTGAGTTCATAAGAGAACCACTAAGTCACCGACAGGGGCGGCTACACTTGTAAGTTAGGGGGTTCAATGAACTCCTTGGCTTGAAAAAAAAAAAAAATAATAATAATAATAATAATTTTTTTTTATTAATTTAATTACCCTTAAAAGTATTTTTGCATAACTTGGGTTAAATCTTGCATACCCTGACCACAGATCAATTTAGCACAAAAATCAAACAACATAGATTAGTCATCTATAATAACCTTTGTTATAAAACTAGTGATTCAAGAAAAAAAAAAAAGTAAGTTAGTGATTGTTAAATGTATTAATTATGTATAGATGAATGTGGTTATGTAGGTCAATAATTAATATAAGGTTAATAATTTATGAAATAACTAATAAATAATGACAACTACACAAAAATAAAAATGCTATAGAAACTAACAAAATAAAATGGGTACATCTACATTGACAATTGATAATAAACTATCATATGACGATTTCAAAATATGAAAACTCGTAAAAGTAATTGTAAAATTTCATGTATGTTTTTTTTTTTTCTTTTTTTCAATAACACAATATAATCAAATTATCTTTTATCAAAACTTGTTTAAGTTAAATTTCTTAATGACAAATACTTGTAATAAATATGGGTCCCATAAATATAAAACTGACTCAGCCGTCCCCCAGATACTTTGTATCATATCATATGTTCCTGTACATTCTGCTGTCCAGCCGGGTAAAGTATTTTTCACACAATCATTGTCTAAATAATGTTACTTTTGTTTTACCATTTGCTATTGCTTTAATTTTCCGTTCATCCAAATCTTACTAACAAAACAAGAAGCTTGATATATATATTTTTTTATAGGATTAAATCTCTTTTACACTGTATGTTTTATACTCTATGTTTTAATAAATTTGAAAACGTGATATACGTTGCCTTTTAGAATTCACACATATATGCTATCGTCTTCAGCTAGAGATGGTAATTTTGTCCCGCCTCACTTAACTTGCCTCTCCCCACTTTGCCCTGTACGGGTTTCCTCGCCCTGCAAAGGTGGTAAGGCAAGGATGGAGCAAGATTTTATCTCCGCATCACGGGGCGGGCAGGGTGGGAATGAGTTTATACTTTTTAAACCCACCTCGCCCCGCGTTACTAAGGGTTATAATTGTAAATTATTCATATCTTAAAACCATACTATTTAAACAAATATATTAATATTATCTTATTTTATTCTACCTAATGTGGTCCTTGCCTTTTTATTTTGTTATGTGTTACATTATAAGATTTTTATTTATTTATTTTTTTGTGTGATTGTCTTGTTAAATACTTAGATATATTATTCAATTTTTTGTAAAAATTGATTTGATGAGATAAATTTATGTAATTTTTAGTATATTTTTATTAATGAAATAGGTTTCATTAAAAAATTGTACTAGTTGTAAAGCAAATAAACAAAAAGTAGAGTTTTACGGGTGAGGCGGGAATGAGGTAAGAAAGTTTCCCTATCATGCGGGGCGGGGCGGGGCGTGAATGAGATAAGACAAAACCATGCAGGATGGGGACGAATACCCCATCCTTCAGACCCGCCACCCCATTGCCATTCCTATCTTCAGTCTTTAAATCTTTAGTAAAAAAGGTGTCGTTTAAGCATTAAATGTCGAATTCTTGATATAATCGTGGAAGTTGGTACAATTTGAAAACAATTTTGCAAAACTCCATTTTTTTTTCTTTCTTTCGTAAAATGTTAAAATTATTATCAAATATGTTTTCAATAAATAAATAAATAAAGTTATTTTTTTAATAGATAACATGTCAATTCATAAGATTTATATAAGTAAGATATGTGAAAAATGATCATCTACATTTAAAATTAATTTATTTCATGATTTAGATTAAATATTATAAATTAAAAAAATCTATAAATGACTAAATTAATTAAAATTTTAAATCATGCGGTAGTATGTAAATTTTTACATCTAAGAAATAAAATCTTAATTGTGAAAATCTTATTTCCAAATTTATAGTATCACTTTATTATTTTTCAACCTAAACATATACTCTTTTAATCAAACAACTAAAAAAAAAAAATATACTCAATTTGTAAAAAATATGGGAAGTCAATAATATTTTATTATAAAAAGAAAATTATTGAATATTTCTAAAATACAATTAATGCGTTACTTCACACTAACAAAAACAGATATAATATTACAAAATACAACTTATAAAACCACGTGAAAAGGTTATGAATTGCTGAAGATGAGTCTGAACCACCTTATAAACTTTATCCAATCATCTCATTGTCCAATTAGTGTCTATTTGGGGCAGCTTATCTAACTTTTTACTTAAATTTTTTTGCTAAAAGTGTGTTAAAGTATACTTGTACCTTGAAAAAAGTGAGAAAAACTGGAAAAAATTGAGGTTTTTAAAAGTTGTACATCATATACTATACAATAAAATTTGGGCTTAGAAATTGTGATTACATTAAGTGGCTTCAACCAAATTATAAAATTTTTTATATTCAAAAAATATCTAAAACAGAAACAGCAGCCAATCTATCTCTGGCTTGCTTAATTTTCTGAAAATATCCATCAATGGAATCAACTCCTTTCTTGATTGCATTCAGCTCATTTCTCAGACTCATCACATGAGACCTTGAGACAGATGCAAACCTTTTCTCTAACACCTTCCAAACTCCCCTAGCAGACTTTTGCCCAACTGTAATAGCAAGAATTGCAGGGGAAAGAGTGGAATTCACAAAAGTAAACATGGCTTGTTCACGATTCTTCCAAGCTATGAAAGCTGGATTCACTTCAGTAGTAAAATTACCAGATGAATATTTAAGAAATCTATCTGGATCAGTGATTGAATCATCAAGAACATCAATCATGGAATAGGCATCAAGGATTACCTCGATTTGATGTTTCCAAACTATGTAGTTCTCATAATCAAGCTTCACAGTCATCATTGATGACATATTTGATAATAGCAACAGTGAAGTATTCACTGGTAAACTTGCAGTAGCCATAGCAGGGAGATTAGTTGAGGTAGATGCTGAAGAAGACGAAGCTATTGAACTGGATCAAAGCTCTGATACCATGAAAAGATCTCTCAATCTCTATAGAATTATCACAGAAACTCAAGAAACGAAAAACAGAGAAAAGAGAGAAAAATAGAGAGAGAGAGAATAGTTGCAAAACTTCTTCAAATGTTATATTTCTGAATACAAGACTTAAATTAATTACAATGGAGGTGATCATCTATATTTATACATTCACAGTGAGGGATAGAGAGACGGAGGAGATTGATAACTGTTTCACATATTGATAACCGTTTCACACGTGTTCTAACAACCTCACGCACGTGCATTCCCACAGCTAACAAACTTCTAACTGACTTATACTTTATATACAAAACGGCACCGTTCCTTTTAATGAGAAACGGTAGCGTTTTGTTTTGATTTTCCTTTATGTTTGCTTCGCCTTATGCACGACACCGTTTTAGCTGTTGGAACTTCTTCTTCTTCTTCCTCATGATCTGAGCTTGCTGGACCTCCAGTATTACAATGGCTTTCATTCATTGCTTTGGTTGGGAGCTTCCTAATGACGTGTTGCCAACTGAGTTGGACATGACTGAAGAGTTTGGTCTCGCAACTCCTAGAGCCAAGCACCTAGTTGCTATTCCTACTTATCGTCTTCACAAATGATATATAATATGCGTTCTCTTTTTGTTTTTGTTGTCTAGACTAATTAACGTGCTTGTATGAATGTCTAGATTTGTGGTTGTATAATTGTATTGCATTTTCTCATTTTGTGGACCATCTTTCCTGTACACACCTGATCATGTACAACTCTATAAGCTATCATATACCTGGTGTTCCTTAGTTACTCAGAAAAGCTATGAAGGATTAATGAACCTTGATTTTACATAATTTCATTGTGAGGTTTGTTTTTCTGTTTTGTTTATACAATCATACATGCACATGAAGGTTTAAAAGCGCAGGCAGAAACTTGAAGCTAACTAAGCACGAAGGTGAGTTGCGTAGTGTCTGCCTTCTTACCTTCTATTCAAAAATTGCTAGAAAAATTTATCATACTCAAGAATCAGAATAAACAAGGGACTCATTGAATTTACACAATACGTTCCAATATAACTGGTTGATTCTTTCTGTACGTATGTCAAATTTTATCTTTTTGTGTGTACGCGCGCTAGAGGTCTATCGGGTTTATAAATATGACAATTATAATGTAACAACCCACTAGAGGGATTTAACATATTCAATTACAAGGCAAGAAAAAAAAATTCACTATCAAATAAAAGTTTACAGACTAAATAATTTTATTCTCTTCGCGAGCTAACTAAAGTGTCCAAACTCATCTAATATCCACAGAATTCTTTGATAAGGAGATATTATGGCTAGACATGGCAAAATGGGCGGGTCGGGTTGGGTCAATCAGGTTGCGGATCAAAAACAGATCATTTTAAGCGGGTTAAAAATGGGTTCGGGTCATTCGGGTTGCGAGTTGGGTCGGGTCGAGTCGAGTTGACTCATATTTTTCATATGTTTTTTTAAAAAAAAAAAAGAAAAAGAAAAAAAGAAACAACATGTATTTGCCATTTGAAAAGTCATGCAACAAATTACTGGATGTAAAATGCATTACTTTGAATTTACCACTTATATCAAGAATGAATTACACTTATTCAATAATTTTAAAATTATACAAATCCTAACATTGCTATCTAAAACAAAATAACACAAAGCTAAGTAAAACAAATACACACAAGTTTTATTTATACACAATTTCAACATCCCAAAATATAAATCAAAATTACAAATGACTTATTGGATAATTCATTTGACAAAAAATAAAAACATATAAGAAATTTACAATTTTGAAAATTAATTTTATAATCTATTGTTAGTTGTGGTTGACACTTTATTTCAATTTGAGATATACATTAAAGTTTGATTGTTTACTTATTTATACATTGTCTCTTTTATGAATATCATATCATTATTAAGTAACACACATTCTAGGAAATTTCATAATTTATTTGGAAAAGTTGTTTATTTTGGACATAAATTGTTAAAAAATAGGTTTAAACATTCATAATTTATGTTAATTTGATACTTTGGCTTCACTATTTTCACACTTGTAAATGTTTCTCACACATTTCTACAATTTTAAATCTATGTTTTTAACTGTACTGTAATCAGATTATCTTGACTTGTACTTTACTATTTGATATTTAAAAACTTTACTCATTACAGAATGCTCAACCATTCATTTTTCAATTAATTTGCATGCAGTTATGTAAATGTCTCAATTGTTTCCTTAAAACTCACAACAAATAATTAAACCAATATTGTCTTAATTTTATTATTATTATTATTTTTTTTTTACCAAAAAAAAAAGTATGAAAAAAAAGTTTGGGTTGGGTCGCGGGTTGGGTTGGGTCGGGTTGACCTGCAAAAAACATGGGTCAGTTATGGGTCAACCCGTTTTTGCTTCGAGTCAAAAAAATCAGTAAGGTATTTTTCGAGTCTAGTCAGAAAATTTTGACCCGTTTTGCCATGTCTAATTATGGCGTTAGCCTCTAGTCCACAACTCTAAGTATCCACTTAAAGATTCAGAACTAGCACTTGAATGAATTGTTATTACAGAAACTTCAACACCACCAGTTCGATATATTGTTCTATTGATCACTGATACAAGCTTTCGAAAGCAATAAGCATAAAGCCTTCAGATTTACAGTATCTTAGGCTCCAAAAGTCATGTTCACATTCTCTAGGGTTTTATTTATATGCTTAAGGCTCAAAGACATGAAACCCTAGTGTTCAAAGCCATTAGATTTACTATATATATTCTAATATGGTGGTGTTTATTTCATACCACTTATTGCACACATGTACACACACTTTTTGCAATAAAATTATAACGTAAGTACGAATTAGTATTTACCCATTCCGACATCTATCTTGTCCTTTGTGATTGTTGTCTTTCTTTTGTTTCTCCCTCCATCTTAAGAGACACACACACAAAAATGAATATAAAAACAATTTCCACTTCTTGACATACAAATCATCCATTAAAGTATCTTTTCTCTTAATATGTCATTTTGACCAAGGTTCTCAAACCTGAATTGGAATGGCCAGTCCGGTCGGATTAACCATGAATCAATCACAAAGTTGGTTTTTTACATGTAAGAACAGGTCATTCAAATATTTTGAGAGAACCCCTTGAATTGGGGTAAGAACAGGTCATTCAAATATTTTGAGAAAACCCCTTGAATTGGGGTTTGACCCAAGAAACCATTTGAAATGTGAGCCGGTTCAACTGGGTCAAAGAGTTGCATTTACCTCTTAAAAATAGAGAAAAGGGAGCTATGGGGTGTAGAACATGCTTTTAAAAACTAGACCGGCCAGTCTGACCAGTTCAAACAGGAACCAGCCATTCATCCAATTTGATTATGACAAATACCCGGAAAAGAGCTAAAAACCGAGAATAATCAGGAACCAACCAGTTCAATCGTAAAAACTAGAAACTGGTATGGTTGAAGCGGCTATTGGAATGTTTGATGATAGATCAAAACACTATCGTTTTGAACAACAACAACTACAACAAAGAGAGGAAAAAAAAAGAATATGAAATATAGGTAAAAAAAAAAAAAAAAATAGAACCGTGATATGTATTTTACAAAGGGATCTATTGAGGTGGATATCCTTTAGCTTCTTTAACTTCTTTAGCTCACTGATTTTTATATTGAGTTTTGCTGCAACGAGAGAGACAGATAAAATTAAGAGTGGCTATGGAGCATAGAAGAAGCAGTTTTGGCTAGTGGCGGCTCTAGGCAGCGGTGGTGCCACCTTATGGCCAGGGTGGTCCGAACCTGAAAAGAAAATTTGTACATAATAATTTAAAATTTTATATCTATTTATCTTTAAAAAAATATTTGAGAACATCCTGAATTTTTTTTATGCCAATAAAATTAAATTTTGGTCTATAATTTGAGCAACTTAACAATATATTAGGGTCTTTCAAGTAAAATGAACCACATGCTTTTATATTCTTTTAAGCTTATACTATGGCCTTAGTTTTAATTTTTGCTTTACCTAACACACTGTCATTGTACGACTATTTTTTTCTCGAAAATATTATAATATATATTATACAACTAATTGGCCAAAGTCACGTAAATTTAGCTTTTTTTATTGTACAACTACTTTTCTTTTTTTTGATAATTTTGATTAGAAAAAAATAACCGTTTTAGTTAATTAAGTGAATAAACTTAAAAAGTTACTTAATTTTTATATAACATCAATTAATTCATTATATATACATATATATATATATATAATAAAATTTTTATTTTTATGATTATAATTAAACATGTGATTGTGCATTCTAAGGAAATTTGATTAAATTTACACGAAAATGTCACTAAATATTATGTTTTTACATTTTGTTATCATATTATTAGTAATAAACTTATTATATTTTTATTTATATAATTTAAAATTTTATTATTTATATTATTTCCCCCAAAAAAAACTTGAACGAAAATCTGGAAAAAAAAAAAATAATAAAACCACTAACAAGGCCCAGTACAAGATCAATCTCATCTCAGACTAAGACTATCACTATTCCAACACCAACACGATTACATTTTTAATTCAACAAATATTGAAAAAAAAATCCTCACTACCTCAGTGCCTCGTGGATTCACAAGTTATTAAACAATTTAAACTAAAACTAAATCAAACCTAAAGGCTAAAAGGAAGTAAGAAACTCACTTACTCTTGCCAAACATCGCCGTCCATTCCTGTTCAGCAACATTAACAACAACCCACAGTACCTAATGAAAATCTCCTCTCAATATTAGCACCTTTCCAACAAAAGTTGAATTAACTTCCATAAGATCCTGCAATGTTCTATCTAATGCTTCAAGTACATATTGATTCACCATAGGAGCTTCATCCCAAATAAGCACTACCACACGTCTAATGAGTTCAGCTAAATCAGATTATTTACTATTAGGATTAGTACCCTTAAATCCTATTGTATGATGCTATGTATGACATTATGTATGACTTAATGTTGTGATTAATAAATTTGTTTTATTATTATCTGAAATAATGGTAACATGAATATTCAGATATTATCATATAGTCCATGAGATGCATAGTATGTGATTTAGTCACAAAAGATATAAGTCACAAGTTCTTTGTAAACTCAGAATTTTAGTTCGTAGTCGGTGATAAAATTTGGCATTTCATCTGCGAATACTATAACATATCAACTAAGATGATTTGTCTTGATCATGGAAGTGGAGACTTCTAGTTAATGTGTTAATATGTTTTAAGAGTTAAGACATATTGAACTAGACCGCTGTGGGATTTATTATTCTCTTAACGACTGTCAAATGAATAATAAATCTTACGACTTCTATTTGCATGAACTCTTAATCTTGAGAGAATAATGGACCTGATCATGAAGTGTAGGTTGCTTTGATATATCAGGAGTGAGATCTAAAGTTATGATCAAAATCTCAGTATGTTAGATAGTTACATTTAGTGTTAATGGAACATATATTTTCAAGATGGAATTTATAATCTCTTAATGGAGATATAAAATATTTCCTTGAGATAAGTTTAATGGGTTCAGTTATTTAGAGAGTTAGGCTTACCACTTTGGTAAGAAATTACTAAAATATATATGGGTAAAATATCATTTTCGTCCCTAAACTTTCAAAAGTTCTATTTTCGTCCCTAAACTTTTCCAAACGTATTGATTTTCGTCCCTCCATTTGACGGAGTGCTGACGTGGCCTTGACAGAGTGCGGATGTGGGAGGGACAAAAATCAATACATTTGGAAAAGTTTAGGGACGAAAATAGAACTTTTGAAAGTTTAGAGACGAAAAACGAACTTTTGTGATAGTTTAGGGACGAAAAACAAACTTTTGAAAGTTTAGGGACGAAAAACGAACTTTTGTGATAGTTTAGGGACAAAAATGATATTCTACCCAATATATATTTATGAAATTAGATTTCATAAATATATGATGAATAACTTTAAAGAATTAAACCGGGTATTCAAGGATTAAAATGTAGTAATCTTCAAAGTGGAAGTCTACATTCATAACATTGTATTACTATGAATATTTTATGAAGGGGTTGCATGTATAATAAAGTCTTGGGATATAATTTATTAATAAGGCTTAGAGTGCAATTATATTTATATAGTGATATTAAATATAATTAATGGTAACTTTGGACTCGTCAAGGGTTGACAGAAAAGCCCAAGGCCCATTGGAGCTAGTGTTTTATTGGTCCCTTTTGGTCCCACTCCAAGCCACACACTAAAGCCCAATTAGAAAGGTCCAATAGGCCAGACCAATTAGATAATCAGTTACATATAAAAGGAGACACATACATAATTTATTATTAGAAAATTAGAAAAAGAGAGACATCATTGTGAAATTGTGTGTATGTGTGAGTGAAGTCACTTGATTATTCTCCCTTGGAAATTGATTGAGAGATCACACATCTTGGGCATAAAGTGGAATTGGAGTGAAGATTAAAAGTGTTCCCAAGAACTTATAATCTTTTGTTTTGAATTTCATTACACTAAGGTACGCTATCTTGTTCTTCAATTCTAAAATTTACATAGTGCATGTTATCAATCATGAATGAAATAAATCCATGTTTGTTGCTTTCGCTGTGTGTTTTGTTTGAGATACAAAACAAGATTTTCCAACATTTACTTATAGAGCAAGTTGATGATGCTTCAGGAATTAAAGGTATTTTAAATCTTGAATTCGCTGTTCTTCCACCAGATAGTAATGTTGCTACAATACCAGATGTTGCTGTGGCAATTGCGATATGACCATCACTTCTTAAGGATGCTAGTAATGCACAATACAAAAATGTTTTTCTAGTTCCTCTTGGACCATCCACAAAGAATGCCATTGTTTGTTTACGTTGAATGACTTCCATTATTGTGTTATAAGCAAATTTTTTATTGTTATTCAACTTGTCCACTAATGTCAATTCTTCATCATCCATAGGAATGGTAAGCTCATCTTGTATGATTCTAGGCATGGATGATCTTTCATAAGATCTTGCAGTTATTGTCAGCAAATCAAATTCTGTGATACGTCTACCATGTTGTGATAGTAATAGTTTTAAATCATTTAGAAGCCTATTTGTACGAACTACATCTGTTGTGATAGACGATGATGGATCATCGTCAACCATAAGCAGGTAGAACTCATTCCACAAATCTCGTACTCCAATTGGTTCACAGAATACCAATATAGTTGCAAATAATCTTCTCAAAGCTGATGGCATTCTATTGTTTGCCGCCTCAAGCATACATTGTCGTATGCTATTATCATTCTCTAATAAACCCCTCTATTCAGCTACTTGCTTAAAGGTTCGGTAGGTTATCCCATTCACAGTCAACAAATCTTGAAATCCTGTTGGTCCTTTCACATGGATCAAAATGACACGTAAATAAAATATTTCTCCTTTTGATGGTGAAACAGTATATATCCTGCCAATTGCCTTTTTATGAGATATTCTTTTTCTCCAACTTTTACTATTCCTATTCCAACAATAATGCTTATGGAATTCTCTATATAAGTATTGCCTTGCATCTGCATCAATGAAATTCATAGTAAAAAATTCAGTGAGCATTGTTTTTTTGTTTTGTTCCAAAATATTTCCAATAGGTTGTTGCCTTCTAAACCTCACTTGATGTTGGTTTTGTAAATGAATTTGTAACCGTTCCATAGAAGGGTCATTCGATACATTGAAAAATTGAATATCTTCCAAAATGCTTTTGGAGCACATATCCATCTTGCATCGACATATTGTTGTACCTCATCAAAATTTGGCTCTGGCCACATTTCAACAGATACACGATCAGGACCCTTATACACATATTTGTGTAAGTACTTCACACTTTTTATGCTAGAACATATCTCTAAATTAATGTGATAGCTATATTTTAGAAGCAATCAAGGATTATACGGAACAACCCAACTATTGTCAACCATCGCATTTCGTTGATTGTTCAATGGCATTGGGTTATTTGTATCACGTCTTTTGTAGATAGGATATGAGTCATTACCTTGGTAAGTCTCCTGAGAGAAAGGCTTTGGGTAGGATTTTTTACACTTCCCATTTTTCATGCAAAGTGATCTTTGATTTTGTGTTCCATAGGGACCATGTATCATATGTCTGAGTACTGCACTATGCAATTGAGACTCATCATCCTTAGAAGGTATTTTAGCTCATACCATGCGATCATAATCATCCGGGCTATGTAATTTATCATTGTCATCTAAAATTAGAAGCATGTGGACATGTGATAAACCCCTTTTTTGAAATTCAAAGACATGCACATGAGCAACAACTCTTCCAAGAACCCTTTTGTTGATGATAATCCTTAAACTCTTCAAATTTTGTTTTAAAAATCCTTGCCAATAAATCTGGTCGATCTTGCAAAATTTTTCCTAGTAAAAGCTCATTTCTTATTTCCTCCCACCCTGAATTACACGTCATTGTGATGAATAAATCTAGCTTTCCAAACTTTTGAACCAAAGTCATAGCATCTTGAAAACGTTGAATCATATTGCGTGGACTTCCCACAAATGATGATGGTAAAATGGTCCTATGCCCCACATTTCCTATTATTAGATGTGCAGTTAACATCAGTATTATTAGGATGAAATTTGCATTCATTGGTAAATAAATTTGGCATAAAATTAAATGGCACAACATAAATGTACATTGCTAGCATAATTTTCTCCTGCTTGGAAAGCATCTTGGAGGCCTTGGTATTGTTCTGCCTAAAGAGCTTCTTGATTTTGTCGTATCCACCTAAGCTTATGTGATTCTATCTTCACATGCATATCAACACCATATTGTTGCAAAAGAAGCCCTTCATGTAAGAGCATTGACATAGGTCCTGGGCGAATATTTCACAATAGAAATTGAAGAGAAACAAAATATTTTTTATTTAATTAAGACAATGCATATTGTAGTTAGATACATGTTAAGTAATTAGAGAAAAAGAGTTAAAAGTGTAAACCTGAAACCTATATGCATAAAATTCACAACATGTGATCGTATTATTATTTGCATAGGTGGTATTAATATCCCATCCATATTACTACAGTGTTAGAGTTTGTGTTTAAATTATTTTACCTTTATTTACAGTACTCTCCTCTACGTAGGAGGTCTCTCTCTCGCTAGATGAGTATCTTCTCTCCCTTAGACTATTCTAAGGGCTTGTATTTTCTTTTATTTGTCTTGTTTCCTCACTCGATTATGGCAGACGATGTGATAAACAGTTTAGAAAATATGACGTTGACAGTCGAAGAAGAAGAAGTGATTACAGTTCCAAATGAGGGCCGAAAGGACGAGATAGAGAGTTGTAGTTTGAGCTTGATAGGGAAATTTCTCACTTGCAAGCCTTTTAATAAGCGTGCAGCACTGAATACTTTAAGAAAGGCATGCTTGTTCCAACTCAAATTCCAAACCGAGTTTGAACTGGATAGGGTGATTTGGGGGGGGGGGGGTTGCTGGACTTTTGACAATCAAGCGCTTATGTTGTGTAAGTGGCAAAAAGAAATGACGGCAAGCAATGTAAAGTTTGATTCAATATCTTTATGGGTATAGATTTAGGGACCACCCTTTGACATGTTCTCCCCTAAAGTGAAATGGAAGTGGGTAGCAGGATGGCGATGGTGGAGGAGGTAAAAAAAAGGCCAAAACCGGAAGCCCAAAGTCTCTTCATAAGAGTCAAAGTCTCTCTTCCGGTATCTAAACCAATCTGGAGAGGCGGTTATATTGCATGATCTAGTGAGGGGCGGACGTGGGTCTCTTTTAAGTATAAGAGGCTCCCCATGCTCTGCCACTATTGTGGCTTACTAGGACATGATACCCGACATTGTGCAGGCCATTATGCGTAGCATCGAAGAACAGAAAAGAGGTCGTGTGTCAATACGGTGATTGGCTGAAGGCTATGGGTGTTCGATATAGGTCGCCGTCCTAGAAAAAATCGAAGGAGTTCGAGACAACTAGTGATGCTGTCAAGATAGCAAAAGGATTGGTAGAAGCAAGGACAAAGAAATGAAGAAGAGCACCAGAGGGCAGAATGACATTACTAATGTATAGCAGCATAAACAGCCTGTAGCTTAAGTCTTGTATATAGATATTTAGATCAACACGTGTAGAAGTTGTTAGTATATTAGCACAAGTAGTAACTGTCAGTTTGTTATTTAAGGGTCCTCTGATGTATATATATACAGGTTTCCCTCTTTGTAATTCATTAAGTGAAATATAGAATTCATTTCAGAAACTTCTCTGTGTTCTTCTATTTTTCTGTTTTCCTCTGTTTTTCTGATATGGTATTAGAGCGATTTTTTGCTTCAGCTTATATTCTTCAACAAGAATCTCATCTTCTCAAAAGCTAGGGTTTTCTTCTTCGAAGCTTTCATCCATGGCGACTTCTGATCAAGCATCTGCATGCATTACCATTGATGAATCTCATCCATTCTTTCTTCATCACGCTGAAAGTCCTGGTGCAATTCTCGTTGCTCAACCACTGATTGGAGAAGAAAATTACTCCACATGGGCACGATCAATGGAAAGAGCTCTTAGAATCAAAACCAAGTTTTGGTTGATTGATGGCTTTGTTTCTCTGACTTCAGCAATGGAGAAAATTCCTCTCTTTGTTCAAAGTTGGGCACAATGCAATGATATTGTGGTCTTCTGGATCATCAATTGCGTTTCCCCCAAAATCACAATGAGCTTGGTGCATCGCAAGACTGCCAAAGAAGTTTGGAAGAAGCTTCAAACCATGTTTTCTCAAGGGAATGGCCCGAGAATCTATCAATTGCAAAAGGACATTGCCAGTTTCTCTTAAGGTGAGCTCTCTGTGAGTGATTACTTCACAAGTCTTTCAATTTTATGGGATGAAATACAGAATTATGAGCCAGTACCTCTTTGTTCGTGCGAGAAGTGTACATGTCATGTGAATGAAAAGATTTCCAATCTTCATCACAGAGAAGCCATCATGCAGCTTTTGATGGGCCTCAATGATTCTTTCTCTCACATCCGGGGTCAAATACTGTTGATGGATCCCATTCCATTAGTTGATAAGGTGTACTCCTTGTTGATTCAAGATGAAAAGCAAAGGTCAATTGGACAAGGTAGCAGCAGCAATGGTCTCTTTGTTAAATCCACAGCCCTTGCAACAAAGGCAATCATTCATGGTTCCAAGACATTTAAGAAAGGAAAGGAGAGGCCTACTTGCAGTCACTGTGAATTGCTTGGTCACACTGTTGAGAAGTGTTACAAAATCCATGGATATCCCCCTAGATACAAGACCAAGGCACGGGCAAATCAAGTTTTGTCTCTTGATTCTGTTCAAGACTCAGCTGCTTCTACATAGTCATCTTTTCCATTTACCATGGAGCAATGCCAGAAATTGCTTGCTATGATTGGAGGGTCTAATGCTCAGAACAACCCCATTGCGATGGCTAACAATGTTTCCTTCAATCAAGCTTCAACATCTCAATCTACACCATTGGCAGGTAATCTCAAGCATTCCATATTTTCTGCTAAGCTTGTGAATAGGATTGCTTTTGGTAATAGTACCTGGGTTATGGACACTAGAGCTAGTGATCACATTATCTGTTCTATTTCTTTCTTTCAAACTTACAATACTGTTGCTAATTGTGTTGTTGAGTTACCAAATGGTGAATCAGCACATGTGACTCATGTTGGTACTGTTAAACTCTCCAATTTTCTCATTCTTGAAAATGTACTTTGTGTTCCATCTTTCTCATTCAATCTCTTGTCTGTTAGTCAACTCACACACAGTTTGCCTTTTTGTCTTGTATTCCTATCTCAATTTTGCTTCATTCAGGACCTTTCTTGTTGGAGGACGATTGGAGTGGGTGAAGTCCAAAATGGTCTGTATTTGCTGCAGAAATCCAATTCTAGGGCTACACCTTCTCTATCTGATCTTGCTTCCACCAATAAGAACCTCAAGTTAGCCCTCTCAGCTTCTGTATCAAATAAAGATATGTCAATTTTGTGGCATTTTAGATTAGGACACCCTTCTTTTCATAAACTATCAGTTTTAAAGGATGTCTTACCTTCATTCTATCCTAAATGTACTGATGTGTGTACTATTTGCCCATTGGCTAAGCAAAAGAGGTTATCTTTTCCTTCTCTTAATAATATGTATGCTGAGCCATTTTCTTTAATTCATGTGGATGTATGGGGTCCATATTCTATATGCACACATGATGGTTTTAAGTTTTTCCTTACCATTGTTGATGATGCCACAAGGTCTACTTGGGTTTACTTCATGAAGGCAAAATTTGATGTTAAACATCTCTTAATATCCTTCTATAACATGATTTTAACTCAATTTAACATTGGTATTAAGGCAATCAGATCAGATAATGCCCATGAGTTTTCTTTGTTTGATTTTTATGGTGATCATGGCATTATACATCAAAAGAGTTGTGCTTATACACCTCAGCAAAATTCTGTGGTTGAAAGAAAGCATCAACATCTTTTGAATGTAGCTAGATCCCTCAAATTTCAATCCAATCTTCCTTCAGCTTATTGGGGTGATTGTCTTTTAACAGCAACTTATCTCATTAAAAGGTTGCCTACACCTTTGTTAAATAATAAATCTCCTTTTGAACTCCTTTTTCATAAGCCACCCTCTTTTAATCATCTAAGAGTCTTTGGTTGTCTATGTTTTGTTTCTACCCCTTCTGTTCACAGGTTAAAGTTTGAGTCTAGAGCTATTCCTTGTGTTTTTCTAGGTTATCCTTTTAATGTGAAGGGTTACAAAGTTCTTAATCTTCATTCTAGAAAAATTTCTATTTCTCGAGATGTGGTTTTCCATGAGTCTGTTTTCCCTTTTTCTTAATCCTCTTCTTCTTCATTACCACCTTCTTTGTCTGTTCCTTTCTTTCCCCCATCTACTCCAGGGCTTAATTCCCCTTATTCTTCAATTTCTGTTCCTCTTCCTCCCATAGACACTACTCCTCTTGCTAAGCATCACATTTCTTCCTCTAGTGCAGACCTATCTGCCCCTCATTCTTCCATTTTGATTGGTTCTTTACCTGTTCCCTTGTCTTCTAATATTCATCCTAATCAATCTGTTGCTCTTTAAGATCTTCCCAATCCTATTTCTTTTGTTCAGCTCGTTGATTTACTTGATCAGTCCCCTCCATCTTCCACTAATCCTGTTGTTCATCTTTCTTCCATTCCCACTTCTACACCTCCTCTTCGAAAATCCACTAAACTTAGTCATAAATCTGCCTATTTGCAGGCTTATCAGTGTAACCAGGTGTCTTATTCCCCTTATATTGGTTTTCCTTTGTCTGCCCATTTGTCATCTCATCGATTGTCCACTAAACATTCCCACTTCTGTAATGTTATTTCCTCCATTGTGGAGCCCAAGTTCTATCATTAAGCAGTTCAGGATCCCCAGTGGAGAGAAGCTATGGCAGCTGAGATTTCTGCCCTTGAAGCTAACAACACTTGGTCCCTTACTTCTCTTCCATCTCATAAAAGACCCATTGGCTATAAATGATTGTGTAAGGTGAAGTACAAGTCTGATGGGTCTGTAGAGAGGTATAAAGCTAGATTGGTGGCCGAGGGCTTCACCCAAAAGGAAGGTCTAGACTATCTTGAGACCTTTTTCCTTGTTGCCAAGCTAGTTTCTGTCAAGTGTCTTCTTGCCGTGGCTGCTGTGCAAGGCTGGTACCTTTGTCAACTTGATGTCAACAATGCCTTCCTTCATGGTGATTTGAAGGAGGAGGTCTATATGGATTTACCACCAGGCTTCCACAGCAAGGGGGGGCTGGTATGTAAGCTTATTAAGTTTTTATATGGACTTAAGCAAGCTTCAAGACAATGGTTTGCAAAGTTTTCCAATGCCTTACTTCTTTTAGGTTTTACACAGTCCAAAGCTGATTATTCTTTGTTCACCAAGAAGAATTCTACTTCTTTTATTGCTCTATTGGTGTATGTAGATGATATCTTAATTGCTAGCAATAATAAGCATGCAGTGGATGAATTGAAGGTTTTACTAGATCAGAAATTCAAGTTAAAGGACTTAGGAGATCTAAAGTTCTTCTTGGGTCTTGAGGTGGCAAGGAATGCAGATGGCATCAATTTGTGACCGCAATAACAAAGATTGAAGAAACTAAAAAAAAAAAAAAAAAAAGATTTCGTAATGAAGCTTTATATTACATCATATAGTAAAAATAAATAATATAAAATAAATTAATATGCTTTTATCAACTTTTTTTATACAATATTACTCCAAGTTGTTTTAACTATTGCTCATTACTTGAACAAAATAATTATAATATATATGTGAGCAATTTATAATTGTTACTTTTTATGATGAACTCATTACTACCAATGTTTTATAATAAATATGCTATAATATATGTATAATATTTTTCAAAAACAAATTTATATAAAACAATACAACAGTATCCGTGCATATCGCACGAGAAACTTACTAGTTTGTATTAAAGAACGTATATAAAGCCTACTACACATACTAAGCGAACTAGGGTACACATTGACAAGGATGGCTGTGTCCACTATGGTAATTTTGAAATAAAGTAAATTCTGCCTTGCGTATTGGTGCCTACGATCAGGCTCCTATCCGTTTGCTTTTAAATTGAAATGGTCCATGTCATGGTGAAAATTTAGTTTTCTGAAATCTAAGATGTATTTGGTGCAACATCATTTAAAATTGTATTCCACCAACTAAGGAATGATGTCAAGATAGCAAAAGGATTGGTAGAAGCAAGGACAAAGAAATGAAGAAGAGCACTAGAGAGCAGAACGACATTATTGATGTATAGCAGCATAAACGGCCTGTAGCTTAAGTCTTGTATATAGATATTTAGATCAGCACGTGTAGAAGTTGTTAGTATATTAGCACGTGTAGTAACTGTCAGTTTGTTAGTTTGTTATTTGAGGGTCCTTTGATGTATATATATACAGGTTTCCCTTTTTGTAATTCATTAAGTGAAATATAGAATTCATTTCAGAAACTTCTCTGTGTTCTTCTATTTTTCTGTTTTCCTCTATTTTTCTGATATGGTATCAGAGCGATTTTTTGCTTCCTCTTAGATTCTTCAACAAGAATCTCATCTTCTCAAAAGCTAGGGTTTTCTTCTTCGAAGCTTTCATCCATGGCATCTTCTGATTAAGCATCTGCATGCATCACCATTGATGAATCTCATCCATTCTTTCTTCATCACGCTAAAAGTCCTGGTGCAATTCTCGCTGCTCAACCACTGATTGGAGAAGAAAATTACTCCACATGGGCACGATTAATGGAAAGAGCTCTCAGAATCAAAACCAAGTTTTGGTTGATTGATGGCTCTATTTCTCTGACTTCAGCAATGGAGAAAATTCCTCTCTTTGTTCAAAGTTGGGCACGATGCAATGATATTGTGGTCTCCTAGATCATCAATTGCGTTTCCCCCAAAATCGTAATGAGCTTGGTGCATCGCAAGACTGCCAAAGAAGTTTGGAAGAAGCTTCAAACCATGTTTTCTCAAGGGAATGGCTCGAGAATCTATCAATTGCAAAAGGACATTGCCAGTTTCTCTCAGGGTGAGCTCTTTGTGAGTGATTACTTCACAAGTCTTTCAATTTTATGGGATGAAATACAGAATTATGAGCCAGTACCTCTTTGTTCGTGCGAGAAGTGTACATGTCATGTGAATGAAAAGATTTCCAATCTTCATCACAGAGATGCCATCATGCAGCTTCTGATAGGCCTCAATGATTCTTTCTCTCACATCCGGGGTCAAGTACTGTTGATGGATCCCATTCCATCAGTTGATAAGGTGTACTCCTTGTTGATTCAAGATGAAAAGCAAAGGTCAATTGGACAAGGCAGTAGCAGCAATGGTCCCTTTGTTGAATCCACAGCCCTTGCAGCAAAGGCAATCATTCATGGTTCCAAGACATTCAAGAAAGGAAAGGAGAGGCCTACTTGCAGTCACTGTGGATTGTTTGGTCACACTGTTGAGAAGTGTTACAAAATCCATGGATATCCCCCTGGATACAAGACCAAGGCACGGGCAAATCAAGTTTTGTCTCTTGATTCTATTCAAGACTCAGCTGCTTCTACACAGTCATCTTTTCCATTTACCATGGAGCAATGCCAGAAATTGCTTGCTATGATTGGAGGGTCTAATGCTCAGAACAACCCCATTGCCATGGCTAACAATGTTTCCTTCAATCAAACTTCAACATCTCAGTCTACACCATTGGCAGGTAATCTCAAGCATTCCATATTTTTTGCTAAGCTTGTGAATAGGACTGCTTTTGGTAATAGTACCTGGGTTATGGACACTGGAGCTAGTGATCACATTATTTGTTCTATTTCTTTCTTTCAAACTTACAATACTGTTGCTAATTGTGTTGTTGAGTTACCAAATGGTGAATCAGCACATGTCACTCATGTTGGTACTGTTAAACTCTCCAATTTTCTCATTCTTGAAAATGTACTTTGTGTTCCATCTTTCTCATTCAATCTCTTGTCTGTCAGTCAACTCACACACAGTTTGCCTCTTTGTCTTGTATTCTTGTCTCAATTTTGCTTCATTCAGGACCTTTCTTGTTGGAGGACGATTGGAGTGGGTGAAGTCCAAAATGGTCTGTATTTGCTGCAGAAATCCAAGTCTAGGACTGCACCTTCTCTATCTGATCTTGCTTCCACCAATAAGAACCTCAAGTCAGCCCTCTCAGCTTCTGTATCAAATAAAGATATGTCAATTTTGTGGCATTTTAGATTAGGACACCCTTCTTTTCATAAACTGTCAGTTTTAAAGGATGTCTTACCTTCATTCTCTCCTAAATGTACTGATGTGTGTACTATTTGCCCATTGGCTAAGCAAAAGAGGTTATCTTTTCGTTCTCTTAATAATATGTGTGCTAAGCCATTTTCTTTAATTCATGTGGATGTATGGGGTCCATATTCTATATGCACACATGATGGTTTTAAGTTTTTCCTTACCATTGTTGATGATGCCACAAGGTCTACTTGGGTTTACCTCATGAAGGCAAAATCTGATGTTAAACATCTCTTAATATCCTTCTATAACATGATTTTAAGTCAATTTAACATTGGTATTAAGGCAATCAGATCAGATAATGCCCCTGAGTTTTCTTTGCTTGATTTTTATGGTGATCATGGCATTATACATCAAAAGAGTTGTGCTTATACACCTCAGCAAAATTCTGTGGTTGAAAGAAAACATCAACATCTTTTGAATGTAGTTAGATCCCTCAAATTTCAATCCAATCTCCCTTCAGCTTATTGGGGTGATTGTCTTTTAACAGCAACTTATCTCATTAACAGGTTGCCTACACCTTTGTTAAATAATAAATCTCCTTTTGAACTCCTTTTTCATAAGCCACCCTCTTTTAATCATCTAAGAGTCTTTGGTTGTCTATGTTTTGTTTCTACCCCTTCTGTTCACAGGTTAAAGTTTGAGTCTAGAGCTATTCCTTTTGTTTTTCTAGGTTATCGTTTTAATGTGAAGGGTTACAAAGTTCTTAATCCTCATTCTAGAAAATTTTCTATTTCTCGAGATGTGGTTTTCCATGAGTCTGTTTTCCCTTTTTCTCAATCCTCTTCTTCTTCATTACCACCTTCTTTGTCTGTTCCTTTGTTTCCCCCATCTACTCCAGGGCTTAATTCCCCTTATTCTTCAATTTCTGTTCCTCTTCCTCCCACAGACACTACTCCTCTTGCTGAGCATCATATTTCTTCCTCTAGTGCAGACCCATTTGCCCCTAATTCTTCCATTTTGATTGGTTCTTTACCTGTTCCCTTGTCTTCTGATATTCATCCTAATCAATCTGTTACTCTTCAAGATCTTCCCAATCCTATTTCTTCTGTTCAGCCCGTTGATTTACTTGATCAGTCCCCTCCCTCTTCCACTGATCCTGTTGTTCATCTTTCCATTCCCACTTCTGCACCTCCTCTTCGAAAATCCACTAGACTTAGTCATAAACCTGCCTATTTGCAGGCTTATCAGTGCAACTAGGTGTCTCATTCCCCTTGTACTGCTTTTCCTTTGTCTGCCCATTTGTCATCTCACCGATTGTCCACTAAACATTCCCACTTCTGTAATGTGATTTCCTTCATTGTGGAGCCCAAGTTCTATCATCAAGCAGTTCAAGATCCCAAGTGGAGAGAAGCTATAGCAGCTGAGATTTCTGCCCTTGAAGCTAACAACACTTGGTCCCTTACTTCTCTTCCATCTCATAAATGACCCATTGGCTGTAAATGGGTTTATAAGGTGAAGTACAAGTCTGATGGGTCTGTAGAGAGGTATAAAGCCAAATTGGTGGCTAAGGGCTTCACCCAAAAGGAACGTCTAGACTATCTTGAGACCTTTTCCCCTGTTGCCAAGCTAGTTTCTGTCAAGTGTCTTCTTGTCGTGGTTGCTATGCAAGGCTGGTACCTTTGTCAACTTGATGTCAACAATGCCTTCCTTTATGGTGATTTGAAGGAGGAGGTCTATATGATTTACCACCAGGCTTCCACAACAAGGGGGGGCTGGTATGTAAGCTTACTAAGGCTTTATATGGACTTAAGCAAGCTTCAAGACAATGGTTTGCAAAGTTTTCCAATGCCTTACTTCTTTTAGGTTTTACACAGTCCAAAGCTGATTATTCTTTGTTCACCAAGAAGAATTCTACTTCTTTTATTGCTCTATTGGTGTATGTAGATGATATCTTAATTGCTAGCAATAATAAGCATGCAGTGGATGAATTGAAGGTTTTACTAGATCAGAAATTCAAGTTAAATGACTTAGGAGATCTAAAGTTCTTCTTGGGTCTTGAGGTGGCAAGGAATGCAGATGGCATCAATTTGTGCCAAAGGAAATACACACTTGAAGTGCTAGGTGATGTTGGTATGACAGGTTGCAAGCCAACAAGAATACCAATGGATCAAAACCTCAAACTTAGCAAGTATGAAGGGAAGGAATTGAAAGATCCTAGTTCATATAGAAGGTTAATAGGGAGGTTATTATACCTAACTATAACTAGGCCTGATATAACCTTTGCAGTACATAGATTGAGCCAATTCATGGCACATCCTAGAGAACCACACTTACATGCAGCTAACAAAGTTCTACAATATCTCAAGGGCACACCAGGGTAAGGACTGTTTTTCTTAAGCAAGTCAGATCTGCACTTAAAGGCCTTTACAGATGCAGATTGGGCCTCCTGCCCTAATACTAGGAGGTCAGTGACTGGGTTTTGTGTCTTCCTTGGTGACTCCTTGATTTCATGGAAGTCTAAGAAGCAACAGACAGTATCTCGGTCTTCAGCAGAATCAGAATATAGATCCATGGCAGTGGCTGTTTGTGAGATCATTTGACTTTTGTATTTGCTCAATGACACTCAAATAAAACATACCAAGGCAGCTTTATTGTTTTGTGACAGCCAGGCAGCCCTTCACATAGCTGCAAACCCGGTTTTTCATGAAAGAACAAAGCATATTGAAATAAATTGTCATCTTGTAAGAGATAAGGTGTTGGAAGGGTACATCAGGTTGCTTCATGTTAGAACGAATTCACAAATTGCTGATTTGTTAACAAAGGCTTTGAATGCTCAACAATTCTCATTGCTGGTATCCAAGTTGAATATGGTCAATATACATGCCCCTCTTCCACTTGAGGGGCGGTGTCAAGATAGCAAAAGGATTGGTAGAAGCAAGGACAAAGAAATGAAGAAGAGCACCAGAGGGCAGAACGACATTACTGATGTATAGCAGCATAAACGGCCTGTAGCTTAAGTCTTGTATATAGATATTTAGATCAACACGTGTAGAAGTTGTTAGTATATTAGCACGTGTAGTAACTGTCAGTTTGTTATTTGAGGGTCCTCTGATGTATATATACAGGTTTCCCTTTTTGTAATTCATTAAGTGAAATATAGAATTCATTTCAGAAACTTCTCTGTGTTCTTCTATTTTTCTGTTTTCCTCTGTTTTTCTAATAAATGATAATTGATTTAGGTGGCATCATGTTCACCCTTAGATTTTTTAAATACTAAATCTTCACTTTAAATTGGACACCCCATTTCAAAAGCAAATGGGGAGGGTTCTTTTCCATATAACCTTGCCAACACACCTGCAAGTTATTATGCCACACATGATAAATGACACTAAAAGGAATGATCTAGTAATGGGAAAAAAAATGGTTTCATTTGTAAAACTTTCATGAAGTTCAGTTTCCGTCCCTTAACTTCAGAAAGATCATTTTTCATCACTAAACTATTGAAAAAATTACTCTTTTCATATTTCTGTCCACTACTTTTAAGTTTTATCTTGTGTGTTTATGTGGCACTATTTTTAGCATTAGAGAATCTGACATGTCTGACATGAACCATTACATTTAAAAAAAAGGACACACATGAGATGAACAAGTGGCAAGAAACAACTGGTCACACACTTAGTATGGAAGGTTTTTTTTTATATTTTTTTTATTTTATTTTTTTTTAAGTTTAGGGATGATAAAAGTACTTTTTTCAATAGTTCAGGGACTAAAAGAGAAAATTTTAAAGTTTAATGACAAATGGTGTAATGTTTTCAATAGTTTAGGGAAAAAAAACTTATTAAAGTTTAGGGATAAAAAAAAAAAAAAAATTCATGCAAACTTTAGGGACGAAAACAATATTTTAGTTTAGATAATATTTTTCAAAATTACTCTTTGGATTTACTTTCTTGTCCAGCCTTGAGGAAATGTTTAGAGCTTCCTGATCTAATCAGGCAAAATTCTTTGCTGTACCTTATCCATTTTTTTGCTAATATTCACACAATAATCGAATTGCCTTTATAACTTGATATGTAGCCTGCCAATATTGTTTCCTCTAGCATTCAGCCTCTTCAAAAAGTAGCTACACTGGTATATATCCTTGTGAGGCTGTTGTGGTTATATACCCCTATGTTGTTATTTTCACGAAATTGTTAGAACTTACATGATATAAACTTTTTTTTGCTGCTTTTCCTCCTATAAACAGAAGTGCATTGAGGAAAAAATTAGTTCTGATCCTGATGTCAAACTTGCTTGGGCTCAACATTATATCAAAAAAGGCTTTGTAGGTAAGATTTTACTGAGCTGCACAGTACTCTCCCCTTCCTTGGCAGGTGGGCCCCAAAGCAGGAAAAAAAAATAAAGATGTAAGATTTGAAAGAATAAGTAGACACCAGATTAGTTCTAGATTGTGCTACACACCATAACATTTAGACATTGTTAAATTACATGATTAAACTCACAATTTCCTAATAGGTTAAAGCTTTTGGGACAATTCATAATTTATTATGGTATTAAAGTTGGAGGAGCTGGGTTCAAACCATGTCTTCAGCTAACCTCCTATATATAAAATTCCCACATGTTGGGCCCTATTTAATAAGGACAGTTTAGGGCCACACGTGAAGGGAGAGTGTTAGATTAAGATTAAATTCACTATTTTATAATAATTTAAGCTTTTAGGACAATTGGTAATTTATCAGAGATAATACCTAGAATTAAAATTAAGAAGTTTTTGTGGCCCATGAGAGCAGAAAACTCAAAAATATCCTTCTACCATGCCAGTCTCGCTTGTTTGAAGGCTGGTTTAATTTAAAAGCTGATGACAAGACCAATTCCTCCAATCTTGTTACACTTTCTTTTAAATTGAGAAAACACATATAGAAATTTAGCGAGATGTAAGTGAAGTTATCTGATAAATAGTATTTGCAAATATACGTGCACTATAAAGTTACAAGCTGAGAAATTAGTCCTTCATGAGCTATTTAGGAGATACAGCTAATTAATGATATTGGATCCTGATTTTAATTATCTGTATCAGTTCCAAACTCCCTCCATGGTCTGTGGCTAACGAGATTAGCAAATAACTTTGGCACATTGTCATTAGATTTGATACTAATTTCTTTTGTAAGTTCAATAGAGCTTACTACACATGGACACTCAACTAGAGTAAGGAAGACATGTTAAGTGGACAATTGACTCTTGATCTGGTGGAAGGGTTATACATGTTTGTTTGTTTGGACAATCAGATTAGTGTTCATATCTCCCCAAAAAAATCATCCTAATAGTTTGGAGAAAAATAAGGGCTTGTTTAATTTTATTTTCATGGATTATCTTGATCTTTTTAACAATTGGGTTCCTCTCCCTGGAAATTCCAGTCACATGTGAACTTTTTGTGCCACTGTGGGATGGTTTTTATTCCTTAATGGCTTTAGGCTTATTTTGATTACTATTTGCATTTGTTTCAGCACTCGAGAGGCTTTTAAAAGACTATGTTGGAAGAATCGCTACTGGAGATGAAGTTTACCTGGTTTGGTTTCCTGCATCATTTACGTTTGTGCCCACAAACTTGTATATACAATATGCTGCACTGTGTGCAAACATTTGAAGAGTCAGGGTTTTGGAAGTTTCTACCAATGTTTTAAAGCTGTTACAAATGCTTTTCCCTTTTTCTCTATCTACATTGAATGTACAAGGTGCCTAACCATAAACACATAATGATGCACCCTAAATCTGTTGAAACAAAATTTAAAATTGATCACTGCATAGAGAAAGACTAAAAGAATGGCCATCGCTATGAATTTTCATTTTACTACCAAAATGCTCCAATATTGCTAGGGGTTCCTTTGCTAAGGAAGTCGTCAACCATCCTGAAGTTGGTCTATCTTCTACAACCAAACAAAGATTTTGTTTTGCTAGCTTGTAAATCTATTACAACCTTAAGTATTGAGACCAACTGACAGTAGAATACAATATAAAATAGCAGAACCCACTTCTCAATCTTTAAGATTGCAATCTGAAGATGGTTCTTCTCCGAAACCCAAACCAGGGATTATCAGACATGAAGGCACCATACTCAACTCTAATCACTAAGTTTTTGACTTAAGTATACCAATATACATAATTGTGTTGAAGTCAGTATTTTGATGCAGGGAATGTGATATGCTGTTGTTTAGGCTAGATCGAATTTGGGAATGCATTCTAATCACATGCTATGTTTAATACAGCACATGGCTTCTACTTCTAACAACTTCCTAAAATCTAGCTTGTGCATGTGCCTCTAACTAATTTTCCCTCCAACTTGGCACATTTGAATATGGCTACAATAATCACATGGGACATATGAAATACAGCCCTGAAGCATGGCTGGCCATGTGCCATGTCACTCCCTCGTGTCACCATACCATGTCAACATCTTCCATGTATTGCATTAGACTCGCAGCTTCCATGTATTGGATTAGACTCTTGCATCAGCCTTATACTATTAGTTTCACAGTGCATGACATGCTAGAATTTCACTTCCTAAAATACTAGATTACAGCAGCTTGCATGGATTTAGTTTATGAGTAAAGGTATTTCTCGTAATGTAATGTAATGCATTGCAATTATTTGCAGGCAGATTTGTTTCTAGCTCCTCAGATTCATGCAGCAATTAAAAGGTTCAATGTTGACATGGTAGTGCTCATTCTAGAATTAATGTGCCAGTTACATTTGATTTGTAGAAAATATATATAATTTATATTAATGGGAAAAACTGTTGCAGTCTTGACTCGAGTCTTGTAACAATTATTTTTCCTTCAGAAAAACCACTAACAAAAGATAAAGATTAGGGGTTGATTTTCAATGTTCTCATTACGTATATTAACTTCAATGCCAAATTGTTCGTTGACCTCGGCCATCAAGAGTTTGTGGAATTACAGTAGATAAGAAAAAATTTACGACCTTGTATAGTCTTCTTCTGTCAGTGAAAATCTTGCTTCTGGTCTTAGATGTATGAATTTCTACATCCTCAAGCTAGAATTTTTGCTATGGATATTTTTGGATTTATTAGTTATGCATTGGTTGCCCCATTTGTTGCTTCTTCTACCTTGTTTAATAATTATACAGCCAGGGGCGGAGCCAGAAATTTTTGTTTGGGGGGGCCAAGTTGCGACGCTAACATATTCATCAAGACAACTTCCACACCCACACACACATATATACACACGCGCGCTTTTTATTATATATACACACATATATATACACACTTTTTTATTTGATAAGTTATATATATATACACACACCCAACCAAAAAAAAAAAATATTTTAATATTTTCAATCAAAATTATTTTTGACAGCGATCTTTCATAAAAAAATTCATTTTTTCTATTTTCATAGTCAAAATCTTAAAAAAATTTATTTTAAACACAAATTATCAAATTTTATGCTAAAGTAAGTAAAAAATCTTTCAATTGAACTAATGAAATTTTCAAAAACATGAATGATCCAAAACTTGGAGAAATAAGTTAGGCTCCAAGCATATTTAAAGTTACCTTACTTTAACACATTATATGTCAACTAAAGACACATTACATGTGTAGTTTTAGTAACAAAATTTTTTTAATGAGTCAATGACTGAGGTGCCACCAAAAAAAAAAAAAAATGAATAAATAAACTTTTTTAGAAAAGTAGAAGATTCAAAGGAAAAGAGATGAAGCATCACATTATTTTATTAAATGAAAAAGAAATACAAGATACAAACAGAGGCTCAGACATGTGTGTTTTAAAGCTAAGGCTACAAACAGAGGCCCAAACGGGCCTGTCCTAAAGCTAACTAGAGGGAATGGGGCTGAGGCAGGCCTGTTTCAAGGCTACCAACAACTCCTGGGCCAGTGCGGTGGTGTCGGCAACAAGAGAGGAGCAGATGCATGGGTGCCTGACGGCCCCTCCTTATGACGTTTCCTTAATTCTCTCCCAGCCCCACTGCAGTTGGCTGTTGGAGACGGCAATACCCGAGCACCAAACATGACGTAATCTTGTGCGTCTCCTCTGGCAGGAATACGCCCTGGAGAAGAGCGTTATGTACTTCAGGGACCTCCCTCCTAGCCGCCATGCACGGCACTATCACGGTGACACCCAAATTTTGCCACGTCGAAAGTCTAACGCGGATGATAGCCGCAACGGCGCTCGGTCGGAGGAGGAGGGCCTTTAGCTTGTGCGCCCTCACTCCCATCCAAGGCTGCCCCATTTCTCCAAACTCTTATCCCAATTTTGACAGGGTTATTGAAGGAGCTCGGAAAGTTGGGAGGACATGTTTCCTGTTTTGTTAGAAGGTTCATAAAGTACAGAAGGACGTTTCCCTCCTAATAGCCTTATATAGAGAGTGGAAGTTGGTGAGAATTGATCTATGCGGAACTCGAGAGAAGAATTATCGGCGACATTAATCGTGACCAAATTCCAAGGCGGCTATTGACCATTGGATCTGCATTAATCTATGAAAATATTAATGAGAGCACGCTTCGTGCATCGAAATGTCGAGCGGGGAACGCGAATAGTCAGGAGATGCCTTGTAACTGAAGATGGCAGAAACTTGAATTGAGGGCGGGATTACTGCCACGCGTAAGGTTAGAATTCCAAACCACCCTTGCCCAGGGCATTGAGAGGTCAAGGGTCAAGTCCACAGGGTGGCCCACTTCCGATGAAGCAGGGCATATACCTGAGTACTAGACAGAACCAAGGTCTTGTATGGTCCTCGGACTTAAACTTATGGGAAAACTAGCTACTTACAAAAGAAGAGAAGTGTTAGACAGAACCAAGGTCTTGCATGGTCCTCAAACCCAAACTTGTGGGAAAACTAACCACTCAAATATACCTGAGTACTAGATAGACCCAAGGTCTTGCATGGTCCTCGGACTCAAACTTATGGGAAAACTAGCTACTTACAGAAGAACAAAAGTGTTAGACAGAACCAAGGTCTTGCATGGTCCTCGGACCCAAACCTATGGGAAAACTAACCACTCAAATATACCTGAGTACTAGACAGAACCAAGGTCTTGCATGGTCCTCGGACTCAAACCTATGGAGAAACTAGCTACTTACAAAAGAACAGAAGTGTTAGTTAGAACCAAGGTCTTGCATGGTCCTCGGACCCAAACCTATGGAAAAACTAACCACTCAAATATACCTGAGTACTAGACAGAACCAAGGTCTTGCATGGTCCTCGGACTCAAACTTATAGGGAAACTAGCTACTTACAAAAGAACAGAAGTGTTAGACAGAACTAAGGTCTTGCATGGTCCTCGGACCCAAACCTATGGGAAAACTAACCACTCAAACATACTTGAGTACTAGATAGAACCAAGGTCTTGCATGGTCCTCGGACTCAAACCTATAGGGAAACTAGCTACTTATAAAAGAACAAAAGTGTTAGACAGAACCAAGGTCTTACATGGTCTTCGGACCCAAACCTATGGGAAAACTAACCACTTAAATATACCTGAGTACTAGACAAAACCAAGGTCTTGCATGGTCCTCGGACTCAAACTTATGGGGAAACTAGCTACTTACAGAAGAACAGAAGTGTTAGACAAAACCAAGGTCTTGCATGGTTCTCGGACCTAAACCTATGGGAAAACTAACCACTCAAATATACCTGAGTACTAGACAGAACCAAGGTCTTGCGTGGTCCTCGGACTCAAACCTATGGAGAAACTAGCTACTTACAGAAGAATAGAAGTGTTAGACAGAACCAAGGTCTTGCATGGTCCTCAGACCCAAACCTATGGGAAAACTAACCACTCAAACATACTTGAGTACTAGACAGAACCAAGGTCTTGCATGGTCCTCGGACTCAAACCTATGGGGAAACTAGCTACTTACAGAAGAACAAAAGTGTTAGACAGAACCAAGGTCTTGCATGGTCCTCGGACCCAAACCTGTGAGAAAACTAACCACTCAAATATACCTGAGTATTAGACAGAACCAAGGTCTTGCATGGTCCTCGGACTCAAACCTATGGGGAAACTAGCTACTCACAGAAGAGCAGAATTGTTAGATAGAACCAAGGCCTTGCATGGTCCTCGGACTCAAGCCTATGGGAAAGCTAACTATTTGTGGAAGAACAAAAGCGTTAGATAGAACTGAGTGGTGGTACCGTCCTCGGATTCACGCTTCAGGGACAGCTGATTGTCTTACAAGACTAAGTCTAGAACAGAACCAAGGTATTAAGTAAAACATTAGAGTATAACAAGTAAGAGGAAGCATCAATCAAGAAACTAAAAGTAAGCTACTGAATATATATTTCAAATAGAAAATATGTAGTCTCGTTACAATGTCGCCAAGCCAAAAAGCAAAATGAAATGAAAAAGAAAACAAATAAGAGTGTCCTACGCCATCAAAGCCCAACGAGAGGGCTTACTCCCTCAACTCGGTAGGCAGTTTGTCTAAAGGAGTCTGTTGAAACACCTAGGGACCCTGATTTGGAGGGGCTACTTCAGAGGACCCTTCCACGGCAGGAGAAATCTAAGGGACAGTGAGGGTGGCTCGGGAGTCAACAGGAGGCCTCACCCCACCTTGGGGCACTTCTTGATCGTCGGTTCCAACCCCCTCCAACGCTCCATGGGGCTCAGCCTCCTCAGAAGGTCTGTCAGCTGAAGATGTGTCCTCAGCAGTCTTGGTCTGACTTTCACTTGCTGCAGGTAATGCAGACTCCTCATCGGAAGTAATGGGGGTAACCTCGCGAATTGCGGGGGGATAATATATTCTCTCTGCCCTCCTAAGGTCAGATGAGGCATTAACTCCCGCTTGGTTGAGGGCTTCATTCCAAGTCTGGGAACAAAAGCGCCTGCATACTTCAGGATCTGAGCCTTGAAGGTAGCTTCAGTCTTAGCGACTCCCTCAGCAAAGGCCTCCTCCTCCGCCTGTTCTAAGGAACGCTCAACGTGTATTCTTGCAAATACAGCCTCTTCTTTGGCCCTCACGGCCTCGTCCCTGGTGTACTCGGCAATACCCATTGCCCTAACCGCCTTGGCCAACTTTTTCTTCAGATCAGCGACATCCTCTTTGGCAACCTGCAGCTGGCCCTCGGCATCCTGCAAGCGCTTTGTCTGATCCTCGACTTGCTTCGTAGCCGCAGCTAGGTCAGAGGCTACTTTATCTCTATCCTTTGTCATCTCCTCCAGACTTCCGATCGCCTTCTTGAGATCTGCCTCAGATTTCTTAAGGGTACTCACAGCCTTCAAGAACTTGTCGCGCTCCTGCGCCAGAGTGTTACTCTGGCCATCGACCTTCTCGTCCAACCTGAAAACAGCCTGGATGGCCTGCCAACTGAAACAAATACGCCGTAAAGGAGAGGGGTGATGCTAGGCAAAAAAGTTCAAACAGAATAAACAAGTATCAGAGGTCTTACCATGCCCAGGTATCTCTTGAGGTTGTAGACAACTTCTGGCCCATTCATGCTCCCCAATTCAGCCATGTCGACAGGGAGAAGGAGGGATCTCTCCAGTGCATCGGCTACGTGAGCCCCCTCACTTCCTCGGGATTCCTGGATCGTAGCATCATCCATCAAAGGTTTTCCATGGAGCATGGCAGCAGGCAGCCAGGCCTGGGGCTCAGATTGTTGAGCAATTTCTTTTCCTTTGTGCTGGCTACCAATTCTCAGTTGTTTAGGAGGTCGGTGTGCTTCATCTTCCCCTGGAGAAGAATGGGATCTGCCCCTATCCACGGGATCCTTACCCTTAGAGGATCTTTTCCTTTTCGGGTCGGAGGATTTAGACTGAGAGTTTGAAATTACAGGGACAGAGGACGACCTAGTCTGTGTAGGTGAAGGCTTAAGTCCTGGGAGAGGGGGCTTGGGCTGTAACTCCTTTGGCACACTTTTCTCAGACTTGCCCTCAAGTAAATCAAGAAGACTGGTTTGAGGTTGTCTCTTAAGACCCATCTCTGTTTGGGTATCAACCCTCAGGGGCTAGAGATCGGCTTCGGACAAGTGGGGGTCCCCTAGATCACTGGGAGGATCCTCGGGTTGTTCAACTCGGTCGAATACACTGAATTCGTCCTCTGATGAACTTAGTTCAACCACTTCTTCTCCTTTCTCCGAGCCCCCTTCCTCGATCTCTACCGCTTTATAGGACGAGGAAGAACCTGCCAACGGAATGCCTTCCGGAATGAAGGATCCTTCGGAAAATGCAAAACCGTCCTCTACCACAGTGATTTGCCTAAGCCGAGGATCATGAGCCCTGATAACATGCCTCGGGACTGGGAACGACTTCTGGGCCGGATCACATCCGAGGATCTTGTGGGCGGCTCTAACTTGGTTATCAGCGTTGTTCAGAAAAAGTTCCGCCCTAAGAACGGTTTCCAAATCCTCCTTATTAACCAGGTGAAAATGACACGCGAAGGCGTGCGGATTTGCAGAAAGAGAAACAAAACTCCTATGAGCGATCAACCAAGGCAGATATGCACCAGAGAAGAAAATACAAGAATCTAGACCATCTCCTACTTCGGGGACCATACCTGGCTCTCCCTCTACTGTCGGGCAGTGGAGACCGTCGTGCCATTCCTCCGACACAATGAGGAAATCTTGAGTCAAACCCTTACTAGAATCGGGGAGGCACTGGATAAGCCGAACCCTATCGTCTCTCGTCTTCATGTAATATGACTTCCCCTTCAGGTGCTGAAGATTATAGCACCAATTCACATCATAGTGGGTTAATCTCAACCCCATCTTCTCATTCAAGGCGTCTACGCACCCTAATATCCTAAACACATTAACGGCACACTGGGTAAGGGCCAGCCGAAAATGCGTGAGGTAATCTCTCATCACTAGCCTCATGGGGATTCTCATGCCTCCCTCTATGAAAGCTACTATGGGAATCACAACTTCGTCCTCGTTCCTTTTAGCGTACCACTCCCCTTCCTCACAATACCCCAAGCCCACATTACGGGGTATCCTATAATCGGCAACAAATTTCTCCATCATCTCTTCAAATTCAACTAACTTCTTAAATTTCCCCATCCCTAGCAACGACTAAAGGACTCGAAAGAGGGAAAGAGAAAGAAGAATCAAAGAAAATTTTGTGCTACAGAGGGAAGAAGACTTACAGGAATGGGGAGATTCTCCTCGAACAGGCTTTCTACACTGGAAAAAGGCACTGGACAGTGTGGAAATTGAACCAGATTTGGAGTATGTGCATCAAAGTCAGTGAATGCGCAAATAAGAATGCCAAACGGATCAAACGAGTATTTATACCCCCAATTTAAGTTAACCAAGCGTAACTTCCCGCCCATAAAAGTAGGAAATCCCTACCGAGTGATTATCATCACACCGTTGGGAGTGGGAAATGTGAAGCCGCTAGAATTTAATGCGAGCGCACATTGAGTCTTGAAACGCCAAAAACGTACATCGGGCAGGCGAAAAGACTCCAATGCTGCCGTGGACTAAGATTGGGTGAATCATGTAGAGGGCCCAGGGATATCAAAACCCTTCTCCCCGTCCGAAGGTATGGGTAGCAGGATTTTGAGGGGCTATTGTGGGGCCTGTGGGCCTGGTAACCTCGGCCCACTTTATATCTGACCCAGGGCCCATGCCGAGGAAGGAGTATTATACGAAGATGATGTATGAAGGCCCAAGCTCTTAGAATCCTCGCCGAGGATACCCCTGTCTTCGGCAGACTGTGATTAACCCCAAGTGGTGGAGGGGGACGAGCCCAGGACAGGTTGTCACCTCCACAATAAATGCGCTCACCTAATCCCTTGGTCACATTAATGAAGATGTGACTCCTGGACTGGATAACCTTGGTCACTGTAAATCACTCGAGTACTGATAGTACAGCGGATGGGACGGACAGTCAGAAAGAAAGCGCATGGATGATCAACAGATGGAAGAAGGAGAAGAAAGGAAGGGGACTATATAAGGAGGACCAAACAGAAAAAGAAGGGGGAGGAGGGAGAAAGAGGGAGGAGGAAGGACGCTCTTCGGATGAGTGTCGAGGAGCGACCTTAAGGAGCAGCCCGGATGCCTCGACCTCCAATGGCGGGAAATTCTGTTTTTAGAGTTGCCTGCTTGTTAGAGCCTAATTCTTCATCCCACTCTCTAAAAATTTATTATTTGGGCTTGTTGGGTTAGAAACCCATCTTTTTTCTGGGTCCAATCCAAATTGAGTCCCTACAACTAATATTTACCAATTGTGGCTAACTGTATTTAGAATGTCTCACTCTTCATTGGCTACTTTTCAATAATGTCTCTTCATTCTCTATATATGTTTTTTTTTTCATATTCAGTTAAAGGGTTGAAAAATATAAAGAAATTTCATGAATTCTCTAAAATTGTTATTTGTAGAGAAACTTTTGTTTGAAGTTTAAAGTTCGTATTGTGTATCCAAGAGTTAGGCCCATTTAGATATACACCACTGTCAGTTTCTTTAAAACTTTATTCTCTCTCTTCATGTGTGTGTTAAAAATACTTAGCATTCTCTAAAAAAGAAAAAGAAAAAAAAAGGTGAGCGTAGCTTGAAGATTGAGAAAAGTTTTTGTTTTCAAGATTGCTTTAGAGAGTGTCACGCAAAGATAAATCAAACTTTCTATTTGAAGCCGCTTGAGGTTTGCTTAAGGTTCCCTCAAGTGAAATACTTCACTTGAACAAAGTCATTCACTCATTTGGAACTTTTTGTTGTTGTAAAATTGTTATTAATGGCCACCAGATAGTAATTAATTGTATTTAGAGTGTCATGACTCTTCATTGGTGACTTTTTAGTGCTACCTCTTCAATGATGTCTCTTCATTCTCATTTCTCAATTTATATTGTTCTTTTCATATTCACTAAAAAATTCAAAGTTTAAAGGTAGGAATTTCAGATGTAAAGCCACGTGTGGCCTGGTAAATTAACCGAGACAATAAATTTTTGTAAGGATTGCTTTCTCTTTTTTCCTTCAAATAAGCAAGGCACCTTCCAACCTCAGACTTGACTTGTAAATATAATTCATGAGCTTTGTCCCTGTCTTTTAATTCCTGCTTCAAACCTTCAGAAAATGATTAAAAATTAAGGTTAACAATTACTTGCATCTTACTTACCTCATAAAGAAAAGCAAAAAAACAAAAACTTGCATAAAAAATTCAACCTATTAAAGCTCAAACTTCCAATGACTACTGCTCAAGCAGAGGCACAGGTTACAACTGTCCTAAGATTCAGGTAAGATATAGAAAAATTGAAGAATGAGGTTGAAATACAGTACCTCCAATGTTAATTTGCTAATGTGGCCCTGCATAACAAACACCCTCTACTATACCACATATCTGGCTTTATACTTGGGTGTATGATTTAGGAATTCATAAGAACGCATGATTCATGTTTTTCAGTTGGAAATGATAAGCTATAATCATATAAATGACCATACTGAGATGCCATATCAGTGCAGGTTTGAACAAAATTCCCTGATTAGAGAAGAGAATGGCAGAAATAGATATGATTACAACTAGATGATTGTTGCTTGAAATTGCTCTTCTTAGGCTGCTTCTAATGAATTGGGTATTTTGCATGATGATCTACCAATTGAATTTGTTTCCAATCTAGGGGATATCTAAGTTAGTCCCAATTAGATGCACCGCAATAGCATAAAGCCATTTTTTTCAAAGATGCACTTTCATTTTAAAAAGGCCTTCAAAATTTTTTTTTTTTAATAAAAAATTCTCGTTTAGGCTAACTTGATACGTTACTTTATTACTAGCATCAGACATTCAAAAAAATTGGTCATCTAACTAATAGCCATACCTTCTGTTTCAATGGCTTTGCCGAAGTAATAATAAAATCGACCAGGAAATTTTTGGTAGAATTCCTAGAAAATGTAAATCTTGGTTTGCCACCTCCCCAGTAGCATCAGTCCTACAATACAAGATCATGGTAATATAAAAATAAGGAACAGGAAGGAAAAGGCAAAATAAATTTGAGACCAAATTTATGGAAAAAAAAGATCCAATGGAAGTCAATTCCAGAGGAACTTGATATACCTTAGCTTTATGTTGTCATTTGTCATCTTCTCTATTTGATCCTTAAAGTAAGGAATCTTCATTTGGTCATCATAATCAAAAACTAGCTATCAGTTGAAAGAAACCATTTATTCATTAGAGAGAAAACCAGTAAAACCCAGTGACAAAAAAGTGAATCTAAATATAAACTAGCAAGAAACAGCAAATAGTAGTAATGTAGATATGTCAAGGTTTAAACTTTTCTTCAAAACAATTAACATGTCATACCCTTCTCAGAAGAACATCCCTATCTCATTGTGTACAGGGACACTGATAAAAAATTTCACCTTAATTTACATAGAAAATTTTGGGGAGAAACCCTTTGTTCAGCAATTTTGGTTCTCTCCTCATAACACAAGTATCATTATCAAACAAGCATAAGCATATACAAGTAAAATATTAAATTAAGATAAATTAATAAGACTATGAATATAGATCCAGGTTTTAATGTTTAGATTTAAGACAATTTGGAAGAAATAAGGCATCAAGTGGTGGCCCGTGCAAGTGGCTATCAACTAGCAGCCTAGCCAGCTAGAAACTACTATTCTGTGCTATATGCAGATATGAAGATATGTATAGAATGAAAATTAATAATTGTTAAAAAAAAAATGTTACACAGTGAAGTTCTTAGCTTTCTTCGCCTATATTGTCTTCTCCAACAGCACCAAAAGGTATGATTTTGGCACCAAATCTTGCAGCCATCCTGACAAACTCAGACTGTTCTATCCACTTTAACTTGTATTCTTCACCCTGAAAGTACAAAAATCCAAGAATTTCTAAACTATTAAAGTTGTATATTGTAAAGACCACATCTCATTTATATTGAAATGAAATACACAATCAATACATTTGAAAAATAGTAACCATGTCTACACATGTCAATTCATATAATTGTATAAATCACACAAGCGCCTGGAGGGAGAGAAGGCAACATTTTGCATGATGAGATCATTTAGCATTTCACCTTTGTTAGATTCTAAGTACTTAGGAACTAATGTATTAAAACTCTAATTTGTATTGTTGGCAAACCATGGTCAAAACAGGTCGTTAGTTTTGTTTTAGACTTGCTCAAAGTATGTCGTTTATGTAAAGTTGGAATCGAGTTAACTGCAGAATTGAGTGTGCAATTCTGACAGACTCGATTGATAAAAAATTAGACTTGATCGATTGAAAGTCGTGTAGTTTGTTTTTTCTGCAGAATTTCCAACTCAGCCCTAAGACTATATGACGTGTAGGGTTTTATGTTTTGCCATAGGTATAAAAGGGAAACTCTAGCCACATTTTAGATATTGCTCTATTTGCTGTGTGTGTGAATCTCTTGTGATATCTAAGAGGTGGTTGCCTTCACACATGCTTATGATTATTAAGAAGGGGATTTATTTAAGAGCTTGATGATCATTCAGTTGCTACAATAAAGAGCTTAAAGATACACAAGCGAGAGTGCTTGTACTTGCTGGATAATTCAAGAAAGAAGTCCGTGATCTCAGAGCTTACACGTGGTCGTGCCAGTAAGTTTTCTACTGGTGGGTAGCAATAGGATATTAGTGGCCTAAGTCACTATTGTAAAACTTTGATTTTTTCATAGTGGATTCAGGTTTATCTTGAGGATAATTAGGTTAAATTCTCCCCAGGTTTTTTACCTGTTTGATATTCCTAGGTCATCATATCTTTGTATTCTTTATATTCCGCACTTTGCATTGATATGATTATATGATTGTGTTAACCTAGATCTGGAATTTGGACTAAGTAATAACTTGGCTTATTAACTAGGTTAATCCAGTTGTGTTTTAAGAGGTTTAAAAACAAACAAGTGGTATCAGAGCGGGTAGCTCTCTTGTTGTAGATCTTTTGATCTCTGAGCTAATCCTTGACCCCTGTTGTCATGGAATATGAATACTCTCTAGTTATTCCTCCTCATTTTGATGGAAATAATTATGCTTATTGGAAACTAAGGATGAAAGCATTCCTAAAATCTATTGATGAGAGAGTCTGGAACTCCGTTGAGTACGGATGGGAAAAGCCTATTACTCATGTGAATGAGTGGCAAACTTCTCAAAAAGAAGCAGCTGCGTTCAATAACAAAGCTATGAATGTTATATTTAACGATGTTTCTATGAAGGAATTTAAAAGAATCTCTAATGTTGAGGTTGCTCACACTGCTTGGAATATCCTCCAGACTGTGCACGAAGGCACAAAGGCTGTCAAAATTAATAAGTTGCAGTAATTAACATCTAGATTTGAGAGCATTAGGATGTCTGATGATGAATCCTTTGATGAATTTTATGCTAAACTTAATGGCATTGTTAATTCTGCATACAACTTGGGTGAAATCTATGATCAATCTAAAATTGTTAGGAAGATTCTTAGATCTTTAACTAAAGATTTTAGACCCAAAGTGACTGCCATCACTGAGAGCAAGGATGTGGACTCCATCCTTGTTGATGAACTTGTAAGATCTCTTCAGTCCTATGAGTTGAACCTACCTAAAACTAGCAAATCCAAATCAATAACTCTTAAGTCAGTTGATGATGTTGAGGTTGGTGAATTTGATGATAAGCTCTCTGTTATAGAGATTGCTTACCTTGCCAAGAACTTTAGGAATTTCCTTAGAAATAGCAACAGAAGGGCAAGAGGTAAGAACACTGCTGAACCTAGAAATTTTAGGAAAAATGATCCCACTAAGGTTAACAACACTAAAAAACCTAGAGAAAAAGTAGGTCAATCTTCTAATAATTCTATAGGTCCTCAATGTTTTGGATGTCAAGGGTATGGTCACATGAAATCTGAATGTCTTACATACTTAAGGTCTAAGAGTAAGGCTATGACTGTAACTCTTAGTGATAATGAAGTTTTCGATGATGAGTCTAGTTCTGACGAGGATAGAAACTTTATTGTTTTCACTGCTACTACTATAGTCAATGAAAATGTGTCTCTTGAAGATAACCCTTCTGATGGGGAACTCTTTGAGGATGCAGATCTTTAAGAAGCCTATAATAAATTTTGTAAAGTTGCTGCAAAGGTTGCTATGGATGTTTAACCTGGCTTAAAGAAAATTGCATGTCTTGAGTTTGATAAGAAAAATTTGCTTATGAAACTGTTTGATGGTAATGAACTTTTGAACAATGTGAAAATTGAGAATATGCTTTTGCTTGATAAAGTTAAGAATTTGGAACTTAAACTATTTGTTGCTAGAGAACAATCTATTAAGTTTGCAAGCTCCAAACTTGATCACATGCTAAGTGTTCAAAAGTCTCTCTCTGCCAAAACTGGCTTAGGTTTTGTAGAAAGCATCTCTGTGTTTGCACTTCATTCCACAAACTTTGTTCCTTCTTCTTCCTCTGAACACCTTGTGAGTGAGGTTGTGAGTGAGATTGTTAAACCTATAAAGGTCACACCTCCTAGGAAGATTAGGGTTAATCTAAAAGAGTCTAAACCTAAGAAGTCTACCATTTCTAAGAACAAGGTGCACGGTAAGCTTGCTTGGGTTTGTCATTTTTGTGGAAAGTCTGGGCACATTCGTCCAAACTGTTTCAAGTTGTAAGCTACTAAGCGAGCAAATAAGCCAAAAGTGTCTGTGCCTTAAGTACAAGATCTTATGGTACTTATTGGTGAATTAGTAAAGGCTCTAAACCTTTATTCCAATCTTGGAGTTGAAAATCAATCTAATGTGAATAAGAACTCAAATGCTTGAGGTGCATCTAAAAAGTTTTGGATGCAAAATGCTCGATTTAATTGAGTCTTTCTAACATGGTCCTTGTGCTCCTTTGTTCTACTCTTTGTGACCATTATTCTTTGCTTTTTGTTTTCTTTTTGTTTCTAGGACTTGCATTGCATAACATTCATGCATTTCATTCTAGGACTGTTTTTGTTTTTTTTTTTTAATAAAAAAAAAGGAAAAGGGAAGCAATTTGTGTTTTGTATTTATTTTCTTGGTTTTGAAAACAAGGTTGGTCAATTTATTTTCACATAATATGTCTTTGTACCTTGTTTAGCTTGGATGAGCTTAGTTATTGCACTTTACTAGTTGAAGTTTAGTAGTGCATGTTGTGTTGGAAAGATGTTTATGGTTTTTGATCACTTTGTCTTGATCTTGAAGTCATATGTCTTTGATTGTTGGAATTGAACCTTTTGAGAAAGGTATAAATAACCATCTCACCACTGTTCACTAGCCAATCATGAACACCTTAGTGCATATCGTAAGATGTTGTGCTCGTGAAAGTATAGCACATGCACAAAAAGAACATAAGGTTTACCCTTAGCTTAAATGATTAAAATTGGTGTGTACATTATTAGACTTAAAGTTAAATTAAACAACTAAAATCGATGTGTACATTATCCCGACTATTTTTAATAAGTTCTGCTCAATTAAAATTAATGTGTACAATATGAGGCAAATCAAGAAACTAACATGATTACAAGCTTATGATTTAGGAGATGTAGGAGTTATATGATGTAACTCTTTAGGTGATAGTCTCTTTCAAATTCTATGTGATGAATTTTGTAGACTTTGTATATCTTAAGTTTTTGCTAGTTGTACACACTATACAAGTTACTTTTTGCTAAACTTTGTACATGTTATTGTGTATGTCTTTGGTTTGACCAACCAAGTTTGAAAATTCCTTGAGTTTTATGCAAAACATATTTGATGTTTGAGAATTGAAGAGAATGGTTTGAAAATCTTAATTTTGGGAAAACTGTGTTCAAAACTTGTGTTTTTGAAAGTCATTTCATCTCATACTCATGCATTTTATTTTGAAATTTCAATGCTTTCAGGAGTTTCTGCACAAAATTTCTTTATTTTTCAAAAATTTGTTTTTTCTAGAATTTCGATCGATTGAATCTGTTCCTCGATCAATCGAAATTGCGATCAAATTATTTGGTTAGCCTCGGTCTGTTTCGATCGATCGAACTTAAATTTTGATCAATCAAAAGTCGTATAGAGTTTTTAAAAAGACGGTTTTGATGTGTTCAACTTACTTTTCAAAAAGTTTTCAAACTCTTTCTCTCTCCATAGGACTCGGTCAAGGCTCAAATCAAGTTTTTTGTCGTTTTCCTCCGTTCTTTTTGCAATGTTTTTCTCTTTGAAGGTCGGTAAGATGATTTTGCCCCTCCTTTTGCTTTTATTTTTAAGTTTCATGCATTTAAGGGATATTTTCGGACCTATGAAAAATTTGGGGATTTTGGTGTTTTTTATTTTTTCTTTCACAATTGATCACTGGGTTTTTGTTATTGGATGATATAAACATGATCCAAGGTGTTTAATTTGATCAATTTGGTGAATTTTGAGAAATTGAAAATTCTAGGGCTTGAATGTATCTGAATTGGGGATTTTATTCAAATTGAGTTTAATTGATGAAATTGGCTTGTTAAATTGATTAATTTGATTATAATAAACTGTTTTCTAGCTTGTGTGTTGATCAATTGGTCAATTTAGTACAAATTGAACAAGTGGTTTTTCAAAATTTTGGGGTTTTTGTTCTAAACTCTATGCTCAAGCCAATTTTGTGATTCTAAACTCAAATTGAACTTGTTATCACTGCATTAGAGCATGCATCATAACATTTATCTGTTCATGCATCATATAGATTGTTCTTTCTATTTTTTTGTGCTAACTTGCAGTCTGACTTTAGTTTTTCTTTTTGCTCTTTTTGGTTTTGTCCTTGTGTCTTGTCCTTAGCCTAGCACCACGCCTAGGAAGACTAGAGCTGATAGGTCTGCCCCCTCACCTTCTCCTCCTTCTTTTGATCGTGAGAAGTTTCCGAGTGAGAAAAACCAAGAGATCTTTGACACACTGAACGTTAAAAGAAAGATCTGGTCTGAGCGAAAAGTTTTGTTAGATGAGCTTGATCCAGCCATTAGGACTAACTTTGAGCATAGGGGCTGGCTACCATTATTGGATATTGGTCCTCCACTACCAACTACTCTGATTAGAGAGTTCTACTCGAACATCTCTATCTGTGTCTATGATTCCAACTCTTTAGTAAAGAGTTGGATATGAGGTGTAGAGTTCACCATTACCCCCAGAGTCGTAGCTGATGCTCTTGGGGTACCGTTGATCCAGCACCCTATTTATCCCTATGATGAGTCCCCTCCCTTGGACGACATCATGTTTTACATCACTGGGTCTTCTATCCAGTGGGTTCTGATCCTCGGATCACCACTGTTGAGCTCACCGAGTTACACTATCTTTTCTTTAAGATAGCGTGTCACTCCTTATGGCCTATCACTCATCTACACACCATTTCTTTGGAGTGATGTGCATTTTTGTACGCTCTTATTATGAATGCTCCTATTAGTTTCCTTTATCTGTTTCTTCATTCTTTGAATGAAGTTTATAGGAGTTCTTCTACCGCTCTACCGCTCATGCTCTTTTTCATCTTGTTTTCATTCATAGGATTTTGTTATTTTTAGGTTTAGATGATTTCCTTGCTTCTGAGCCCGTACACATAGTTGCTCCCATAGGTGCCTCCTTTCTTAGGCAGAGGGCTACTTATATGAGAAAGAGCTCTAAACGCCCTCATGTTGAGCCTTTTGGTACCGCACCCCCTTATTCTTCTACAGTACTATTTCTGGTGAGGCGTCTACTGATCATGTTGTTGCTGCTGCTCCTCCACCATCTACTTCGGATGACTTTAACATTCATTGTACTTTGGAGACTGTCTTGACCATTCAGGCGGCTCAGGTTCAGATTTTGGTGGACATGCTTGATGAGCTCTGTGCTTTGCGAGCAGATTTAGCGCATCTTCGTCGTTCGTCTTCGCCACCTCCTTTTGATGATGGACTCTGATTGCTTTTTTGCATTCCGTCACAAAAAGAGGGAGTACATTTTGGACATTTGTAGAGGAGATTTTGTTGTTAAGGAGAGATTTTTGTTCTTTGGAGCTTCTGGAGCTATTAGATTGTATCTAGGTGCTTCATTGTGCATTTACATTTTTGGCTCATGATGTATTCTTTGTTTTGATTGGGTTATTCATGTTAGGGGGAGATACATTGTTACATATGTTTCTTGTTTCACTGCTCATTGATTTATATTTATGAGTTATTCATGATATATGTCTTTGTTTTGTGTTTTGTGTAGTCAAGAATTTATTTTTATTTTACTTGTATTTTCCACATATGCGTTTATGCGTTTGTTAAGTATTTCAGGAAATATATAGGTTGATTCAGTCGTGTTGCTGTCTACACTTGCAACTGATGGATAGTAGTTAGGTTGGATTATTTTGTAATGGGCATTATTTTTTTAAAAGGCTTTTACTTGTAACTTTGAGCATTGTGTTTGTGTTTTGTCACGGATTGCCAAAGGAGGAGTTTGTTAGGTTCTAAGTACTTAGGAACTAATGTATTAGAACTCTAATTTGTATTGTTGGCAAACCATGATCAAAACAGGTTGTTAGTCTTGTTTTAGACTTGCTCAAAATATGTTGTTTATGTAAAGTTGGAATTGAGTTAACTACAGAATTAAGTGTGCAATTTTGACAGACTTGATCGATCGAAAATTAGACTTAATCGATCGAAAGTCGTGCAGATTGTTTTTTCTGCAAAATTTCTAACTCAGCCCTAAGCTCATATGACGTGTAGGGTTTTATGTTTTGCCCTAGGTATAAAAGGGAAACCCTAGCCACGTTTTAGATGTTGCTCTATTTACTGTGTGTGTGAATCTCTTGTGAGATCTGAGAGGTGGTTGCCTTCACACATGCTTAGGATTATCAACAAGGAGATTTCTTTGAGAGTTTGATGATCATCCAATTGCTACACTAAAGATCTTAAAGATACAAAATCGGGAGTGTTTGTACTTACTAGAGAATCCAAGAAATAAGGAGTCCGTGGTCTCGGAGTTTACACGTGGTTGTATCAGTAAGTTTTCTACTAGTGGGTAGCAATAGGATGTTAGTGGTCTAAGTCGCTATTGTAAAATTTCGATTCTTTCATAGTGGATTCAGTTTTACCTTGAGGATAGCTAGGTTAAATCCTCCCTAGGTTTTTTACTGGTTTGGTTTTCCTGGGTCATCATATTTTTGTGTTCTTTATATTCCGCACTTTGCATTAATATGATTATATGATTATGTTAACCTAGATCTGAAATTTGGACTAAGTAATAACTTGGCTTATTAACTAGGTTAATCCGGTTGTGTTTTAAGGGATCTAAAAACAAACAACCTTAGATTGTAAATTTCTTTAGTATTTTAATAATAAAAACATTAAGGTTGAATGGGAGTTAATTTTCAGTAATAACCTATAGATTCAATAATAACCAAAGCATTGTCATTAACTCATCCAAAGGTTTGTGAACCATCCGTTATTTTTTAGTTTTTGATGAACTGAAAATTTTTGTAAAAAGAAAGCACACAACAATAAAACAAAATCAATGCCTCTTTTCTGATAACTACATCTAAATAGGAAAGGCAGTGCCCAAGATCAAAAGAGTCAACAAAAACATTTTGCAAAGACCATTTTGCTAAAATATGGGCTTCCATATTTGCCTCTCTAGGCACCCAACAAAAGGACTTGGCAACATCTAAGTAGATATGAGAATCTCCCTAATGATATTCTTGATTCTCCACAAAACCTCCTGTCCCTTTCTGTCAATAGCTTGGTAGCAGCATAAGTAATCACCTTCAATTAAGACTGCCTTGAAGTTCAGCTGGTTTGCGAGGGAAACTGCCCATTTTATTGCTTCAACTTCCACTTGAAGATTGTAAGGTTGAATTTATTCAATCACTTTGTTGGTTTTATTTCATACCAAATTTGCTTGTAATTTAGCATTTAGAAACCCTGTATTTAGGTGGGAATCATGTAAGGATAATGTGTGAGAAAAAGTGAAGAGAAGCTCAAGGTGCGCACTCAAGAAGAGCCTTGCAACTAGATCTCGCGACTGGCTTATGATTGGCGAGTCACCAAAAGTGGCACACATGTGAAGCATGCAGGGGGAGCTGAAGGGTCACACGAGTTGTTGCACTACAAGACAAAACCTCCAATCTGGCCACGTAGTTAGCTCGTAACTTAGTTGGGAGCTCGAGTCACCAGAACGCCCTGTTTGGTTGAAATTGACTTTTCGCATTCCTTATACATCCTACTATAAATACCCTTATACCTACAAAATGTAGATAGTTTCCAGAAAGAATTTTGAGAGAGAAATCCTAGAGAAAAACAAGATTGACTCATCCACAATCTTTATCCTTTGATTCTCCAAATTTCTCTACTCTCACCCTTTCTATTGATATATCATTGAGAGGTATATTAGCCAAATCCTTATCTCATCATACCCATATCTGTGAGAAAGTATTTTGGTGCTTAGGAAGCAGTTCAGAAGGGACCAATTCATTTTGGTTGATGCAATAGGCGATTGTGGGATCTGGTAAGCTAGAGAAAACAAGGTTCGACGTAACCTTGTTTGAGCAAGAAGCTTGGAGAGATTAGGTGCATTGGGTAGATTAGGCTTAAAGGGTATTCTCCTATTCATGTATCTCAACTTTATTCTCTAGTGGATTATTAACCGCTTGGAAGGCGGCGGAGAGGTTTTTCACCAAGGACTTCAGTTTCCTCTTCGATAACACATCACTGTTTTGTCTTTGTGTTTGCATCTCTCTTCCCTTAATCTTTACCTTTTAATTACTGCTGTGGTTGTGATTAATTTTGGTTTAGATTGTTTTACCAACTCTGTTTTAGTTTGTATTCATATTCTGCACATATCTTGTTTGATTATAAGCTTGTGTTGGTAATTTGTAAATCGGAGGTCTAAACATTCATAGGTGTTTTATACACTATTTGAACATTCAAAGAGGAACATTAGTGTTTACTTTATTGGAGCAAGCAAATATTAATTCCCCTATCCAGTTTCTTACAACAGCTAGGTAAAGTTGTGATTTACAACTATGTTTTATGTTGGCTTTATTCCATGATAAAAAGTATTGTAGTTGCTTTAATTTTGTTTATTGTATTTTGTGGGATTTTATTGTATTAAGTTTAGTATTAAGTTGGTGAAACCTCAAGCTTAATTGAAGATCAAGTGAATTTCGCGAGAAGCTATATCTTGTTTGATTATAAGCTTATGTTGGTAATTTGTAAATCGGGGGTCTAAACATTCATAGGTGTTTTATACACTAATTGAATATTCAAAGAGGAACATTAGTGTTTACTTTATTGGAGCAAGCAAATATTAATCCCTCTCCAGTTTCTTGCAACAACTAGGTAAAGTTGTGATTTACAACTATGTTTTATGTTGGCTTTATTCCGTGATAAAAAGTATTGTAGTTGCTTTAATTTTGTTCATTGTATTTTGTGGGATTTTATTGTATTAAGTTTAGTATTAAGTTAGTGAAAACTTAAGCTTAATTGAAGATCAAGTGAATTTCGCGAGAAGCTAACCTGCGAAGTAGCCATGTGAAAAGTACATAATTGGAAGCTGAAGAATCATGCCAAGTTGTCAATTTCACAAGTGTCTCACGGGTAAGGCATTCCCGTAAGATAGTTGCGAAACATTCTGTCAAGAGGATTTTTAAGTGTAACGTTCTTACTCTTCACCTATACTATATATACCCTCATTACCCACAAATGTAAATGAGACCGTTGAGAGAGAAAAACCCTAGATAGGTTTTCTACAACACACACACACACCCATTTTTTAGAGAGAGAGCTACTCATCATTTGTGAGAAATTATTCTAGCTTCTTCTCATTCCTTCTCCCATTGTCATACCTTGAGAGGAGATTTATACCCAAACACAACCCCCACCTATTCAGAGTGTAGAGAGTGTTTTGGAGTTTGGGAAGTTTTGGGGATTTACCAAAAGAAGCTGGTGAGACTTGGCGGATGCAATCGAGCGTATTGCAGGATCCAGAAAGCTAGACAAGACACACTTCTGAGAAGCCTTATTGGAGTAAGAGCTTGGAGGGCTTAGATGCATTGGGTAGATTAGGCTTGGAGGGTCTCTTACTATTCTTCTATCCTAATTTATTGTCTAGTGAATTGATTTACCGCTTGAAGGGCGGCGGAGAGGATTTTCGCCAAGTTCTTTGGTTTCCTTTTCGATAACACATTGGCGTATTATCTTGTGTTTGCATTCTCTCTTCTCTTACTTTTGTGCTTTACTTTTATTTCTTGTTGTTCATGCTTATGCACTAGAGTAGTTTTATCGGTTTATTATGTTTCATTTACTCTTGTTTCACACTTAGATAAGTTAGAGTAAAAGCAATCTAGCCGTAATTTTTTAATTAGGGGTCTAAACAAGCTCTTGTGTAATCACACATTTTAGAGCTTTCAATTGGTATCAGAGCAGGTACATTTGTTTTGGTTTCATTATTTAAGTGTGATCCTTGATTCCTTGTGTGTTTTGCCATGTGTTTGTGAAAATGCCTCTATGATTGCTTATCCACATGATTGTGATGACATGTTATATGAATCTTTGGGAGTTGTTAATCTTCCTAACATCAAACTCTTGAAGAAAGGAGTTAAGAAGTTTCATAAGAATTTGAGCAAATTTCATTGTGAAAATGATGATTTGATTGCTAAGCTCAATAAATCCAATAAATTGGTTGAAAAATATAAGAAGTCTACTGAAAATTCTCTTGAATAGCTGAAAGAGTTTGAATGTTTGAATATGGACTTGGATGCTAAACTTGTCTTTTCTAACAAACTTATTGATGAGCTAAAATGTGAAAATGAATCTCTTAAGATGCATGCCAAGTGTTTGATTGCTAAACCTATTGTTAAAAATGATGAAAATATTTGTTGCAATCATGTTGTGATACTTGATTTTGTGCCTATTTTGTATTCTACCTCAAAGGACAAATTGGTGTACATTCCTCCACACAAAAGAAATCAAAAAGTGGAGAGAAATGCTCTTAAGCCTAAGTCTCTGTTTAGGTCTCGACCTAAGGTTTTAGATGGATCTAAATTTATTCCAACTTGCCACCATTGTGGTATGATTGGTCATACAAAACCGTGTAAGGTTGAATTTAATCAACCATTTTGTTGGCTTTATTACGTGCCAATTTGCTTATAATTCAGCATTTAGAAACCCTGTATTTAGGTGGGAATCATGTAAGAGTTGTGTGTGAAAGAGTGTGAAGAAAAGTTTAAGAGTGTGCAACTCAACAAGGCCTCGCGACTGGCTCGTGGCTTGCAAGTTGCCAAAAGAGGCACACATGTGAAGCATACAAAGAAGCTGAAGAGTCATACCAGCTGTTGCACTACAGGACAAAACTTCTAGCTGGCCAGGCCATTATCTTGCGACTTAGTCAAGTCGCAAGGCCAAGTCGCCAGTTTACTTTGTTTGGGAAAAACTAATCTTTCGCATTTCAAACACACACTAGTATAAATACCTCTTATACCCACGTATTGTAGAGAACTTCCAGAGAGAATTTAGAGAGAGAACCCTAGAGAAAAATAAGATTGACTCATCTACAATCTTCATCCTTTGATTCTCCAAATTCTTCTACTCTCAACTTCTCCATTGATACATCCTTGAGAGGTACATTAGCCAAATCCTTATCTCACCATACCCATATAGTGAAAAGGTTATTTGGAGTTTGGGAATCAGTTAGGAAGGGACCAATTGATATTGGTTGTTGCTATGGGTTATAGCGGAATCCGGTAAGCTAGAGAAGACAAATGTTTGGCGCAAACTTGTTGGAGTAAGAAGTTTAGAGGGCTTAGGTACATTAGGTAGATTAGGCTTGGAGGGTCTTCTGCTATTCATGTATCCCAACTTGATTCTCTAGTAGATTATTGACCGCTTGGAGGGCGGCGGAAAGGTTTTACACCGAGGATTTTGGTTTTCTTTTTGATAATACATCGTTGTGTTATCTTTGTGTTTACATCTCTCTTCCCTTAATCTTTACCATTTAATTTCTGTTGTGGTTGTGATTTTATTTGGTTTAAATTGTTTTATAAATTTCGTTTTAGCTTATTTTTATATTCCGCACATACATTGTTTGATAATAAGCTTGAATTGGTAATTTGTTATTTGGGCATCTAAACGTTCATAAGTGTTTTACACACATATTGAACATTCATTTGGTATCAGAGTGGGTGCACTTGCTGTGGTTTAATTACCTACTTTAGATTAAAAAATGAGAATTCTTTTTTAGTTTTTACCTTATTAAGCTCTTTTTTACAAAGATGATAAGTCTTTTAAGATTTTATGAATTCAGTGCGTAACTTATCATAAGCTTCTCGAAAGGTCATCTTTTTACGTACTTCATCATTAGAAGAATCCACACTGTCACCAGCACTCTCCACAATCACCTTATCAATTGTGGCAGCAAAGGTTATAACGTGACGACATTTGTCCATATACTCATCAGAAGAGTCATTCTCAGTATCACTCCAAGTAGCAACCAACTTTTTATCTTTTGACTCATTGGTCTTTTCCTTCATGAGGTAGTTTGGACACTCTATCCTCAGATGACCAAAACCTTTGCACTCATAGCATTGAATAAGGGGTTTCTCATTCTTGCCATTCTTAGAGGATTTAGATTTCCTAGGAGATTTGCCCTTATCCTTTTTCCTAAACTGAAGAAGCTTAATAATCTCATCAATTATGAAGGTTAGATCCTCATCCTCATCTTCACTTTCATCTTCATCTTCAGAGTTCTCAATCTCTTCCTCTATACTCTCCACAAAACAAAGCATTCAAGACCCTATTATTGAAATTTGCCGCTATGATTGTTGCATCATCCCAATTCATCGGCGCTTCCTTTGGCTTAATCCAGCCAACTTCAACAGCTTGCCATACATGTTCACCTAGAGCCAGCAAAAAAACTTTCATATGAACTTTCCAGTATGTATAATTAGTTCCATCAAATAAAGTAGGAATAAAAAGAGATTGTCAACGATCCATGACAATGGGTGTCAAGGATCACACTCAAGGAATTAATCTAATCAGAGTGTACCCACTTTTATACCACTTGTTGAGAAATTTAGACTCCGGTTGATATAATTAACAAGTTTTAAACCCAAGTTGTTAATTAGATTAATTATGAATAAAACTTGTTAAAATAAACAAACATCAATATCATGTCAAAATTATGCAATGAAAAAATAAATAAGACAAGATATGATGACCTAGGAAAACCAATGAAACAAACTAGTTTCATAGTAAAAAACATGGGAGGAAACCTTCCCGAAAAGCAATCCACTATAGTAAAGAGAAGTTTCAGATCTAGTACAAAACCTTTCTCCTTAGACTCTACAATCCCTATAGATAAACTCACAGCAGAAACCTTCTACCACTTCAGAACTTTTGAACTCTTTAATATATGAACGCCACCCTTTGATGCACGAATTCCAGTATGTGACTAACCAATTGTCCAGATCCCAGTACGCGACTTCAATCACCAACTAGAGAAAAGTTGGCTGTAAAGTTCTTCACTTCATCAACAATGAAGATCAAGAAGTATTTAGTTACAAAACCCTAAGGCACAAAGAAGTAGTAGCTTCTTTTAGAGAGAATAAAGTATCGGTCACCTTTTACATATGTTCTTCTTATATTCTCTTATGTAACGGCCTCTAAAATAAGCCTTATATAGGTCTAGGATTGTGAGAAAAGAAACCCTACACATACATGTCATCATGGGCTGAAAATCAGATCTGAAAATTTGAATTCCTGTAACCTTGATCGATTGGGAGGTGCTAAGAAGGTGTCAAGCTTTAAACTTTGACAGATATAGCTATCGAGAAGCTATTAAGGAGACAGAAGATTTCTCGATCGATCCACCAGTTGTCAAGAAGGTGTCGAGATTTCGATAACATTCAACTGAAGATCTCGATAAATAGCCTAGCTATCGAGAGGTGTCGAGTAGCTATCGAGCTATTTGTTCGTAGGTGTCGAGCTATCTGTCCAACTTTATTGAACAATTTTTCTTCACTTGTTTCTTAGTCCAATCTTCATGGCTTTAATACTAGACTTGAACAACATGTTTCTTGAAGTATTAAACACATCTTAGATCTACCCAAATACAAGTAAAGTGAGTTTTGTCAAAGAATTAGTCAACTACATAAAATAGTGACATATGTTCCTAACAAGTGAATTACAAATGTCCTAACATCATGTAATAATTACATCATTCTGATCAACACTTTGGAGCCAAAATTTTATATCACTCATCTATCTAACCAAGACAGAGTAGGTCATGGAAAGTAGAAGACATTACCACAAGCCTTTATTAATTATCATGATAGCTCCTACACAAGTTATTGCTGAGGCTTTACTAAGAAATTACCTTAATGAAGTTAATGAAAATGTTCAATATGGCCATCGATCTCTCCACCTTACTATATGAAGCATTTCCAACAGTAACCAAGTTTGATGATCTATCATTTACATTTGCATAGAGGGAGGAATTATAAATGGTAAAAATAGTGACAAAAACAATATTTTCTCTGCTTCTAGATGTGTGGGAGGACGTTGAAAAATGGGTCTGGTTGAGAGCTTTGATGCCTGCAACATATATAAAACAAGAAACACACATAAGACACAGCAAATAACCTATATATGGGGATTGAATACAAAATTTTCTAATGGTAAGAAATAATACAAAATCATTTTACCACAGAAAGAGGAATGTTACAATTGTTAATAGAAAGAAGATGTATACATTACATTACTTTTAGAAGTGTCCATAAGTCATAATTTCTTGTAAAGAGGAATATTAAGTATTAACTTTGAAATGACCCAATAGTGTTGTGTGCATGTCCCAAACAAATTAAAAGGTAAGACTAAACAAATAATGATTAAATCTCAGTTGAATCTGCAACAAATCAAATCAAAGTCCCAGCAATTTTTTGTTTCCTGATATCTGAAGGGAGTCCTAGGGTATGAAGACCATGTACTACTGAGTAGAAAAGTAAAATCATGGTCAACCTACAAATGACCTAACACCCTTAAGAAAAAGGAAAAAAATGAAAAACATTACATTACATATAGGGAAGTTACACATTACATTACATTATACAATTAGTATGCAATTTTTTCGACAAACCAAATGGCAATGCTAATGACTTTTTGTATGCATCCTATAGGGAAAGTAGCTTATAGTATAAATGTCATATTTGGTCCTTAAAATTTTATCCAATTTTTCTCAAGTTTCAAAAATACATAATTGAATGGCATATAGCATGCATTTTGATCTAGTGGCATTTATCATGCATTTTTTCTCAAGTTGCATTTAGAAGGATGCCACGGTTCAAACTTTGCGTACCTAGCCCGCAAGACCACCACTCGTCGGTATCTCATTCCGCTTAGGACATGTTCTTTGGTTATGCCCCTCTTGGTTACACAACCCGCATTGCACCTTTCTCCCCCCCTTCCTTCCATGGTGTGGTTCTCGGCCGTTTTCCGCCCTCATCCATCTTATTCTTGATTTGTGTTGAGACAGGGCGACCTTTCTCTTGGATCAATCGGGGTTTAGAGACAACCCTTCGAGTTTCTTTCGGATTCAGCCATGATAATCTATCTTTCAACACAGGGAAAACGGGAGCATAGCTGCAGAATAGTGCGTTCATTCTATAACACGGGTCAATGTACTACTTTGCATCATGTCGATACCTAATACAAACTGCAATAACATGTGAACATGGTATCTTATACAGTTTCCATTTCTGACATGTGCAAGTTCTTTACAGTAGATTAACTCTATGTGTGTGATCCCCATGTTTAGCAGTCCCTGGATTATGCGGTGTATCTACTTGATATGATTGTTTTTGTGCGCTTAATCTCCTCACCCTGTGTTGCTCCGCCTTCTCCTTATATCTTATGAAAATATCCAAGGCATATTTACATCATTTTTCCCCGAATTCAACTGCGCTATGCTCTTATTGCAATGATCATCGAAGAAAGCATTCAATTCGAACCATGTGTATTTCACCATTGCCGTAACGGGCATGCTGCAAGCACCTATTAGAACACCATTGAAGCACTCGGAGACGTTCGTAGTCATTGCCTTATAATGGTAACCCTTGTCAAAAGTTAGAGCCCATTTGTCTTTGGACATATCCTTTAGATATTGGTGCACATCCCGGTTAACATTCTTAATTAATTAGGTGGCATTGAACTTTCACTCCTAGGTAGCACTTGCTGCCCTCCATACTAGATTCTTTAAATTTTCATTGTTCCATCTAGTGTTAACATTACTACATAGATGACGAAGGCAGTAACGATGTTTTGTCAGGGAGGCTGCAAAAAGTCTCGACTAGTGTCTCTGAAGACAGCTTTTATCCGAGGGTGTCTATCAGATATGACGCATAGCTTGCTCCGGTTGGTATCATACCTTCTTATACAAGCCAAGAAACAACCCCAAGTCTATGTGCTCTCGCCCTTGACAACGGCAAAGGCTAGTGGGTAAATCTTATTATTAGCATCTATCGTCATTGCAATCATCAATTTCCCTTTATATTTTTCGTAAAGGTGGGTTGCATCAATGCTGATCACAGGCCTACAGTGCTTGAACCCAATAATACATGGATGAAAGGCCCAAAATACAAACTTGAATGTATAGGTTCCTTGTTCATAATTATTGTCCACTAGCAACTTATACTTTGTACCTGAACTTGCATCTTTAAGTCCTACCAAAAAATGCTGCAACTCTGCATAAGACTCCTTAAAATCCCTGTATATAGTTGCAATGACCTTTCATTTGGCATCCCATATCTTGTATGTGAACCATAATGATTACGTTAGAAAAGAATACAAGTTAAATAATTATAGTTGAAGAAAACAAATCAAGACTTGTAAGGCCATAAGATGAACATAATATTTCTTTCTCTTTATTCCTTTTTCTTTTCTTTTTTTCAATTTCATTTTTCATAATATAACGTATTCATGGGCTTTGGGAAAAAAATCATGCTTATACTTCCATGGAGACTGATGTCTCTACATTGTATTGAAAAAAGAATGCAAGTTAAAGAATACTTTATAGTGAGATACTTCGTGTTTTAAGTTTGAAAAAACAAGGTGGCGTAAGTTCTTTATCTTATACGTGGGGTTTCTTGTATATAGCGCTTAAGTATGTATGATAGGAACGCTGAATCAAGCATCTGACCATCATAAGCATTTTGGATTTTGTCGCAAGTGTGGGGGCCCTTGCATTTTGTGATCTTCCAGACATTGTCTCCCTTGCAACAGATCACACGGACTAACCATGGACAGGAATCATCCTCGCAACTCACCATAAGCCTCTCTAAGTCTGAATGCTCAATTTTGAAGCTAAAATTCTCTTGCACTGCGTACCAGGTCAACGCATGTCGCACCGCCAATTTAGTCAGGAATACCATCCCTTTCATTGGCTACTCCCCAGATGTCCAACTTGATACTTCCCCAGGCCTAGCAATTCAGTGTAGAGATCGGCCCACTTAGTCATACTGGTAAATCCTACCACCAGCAAGCCATCTACAAGTACCCCTATTATAACCTCCATGTCTTGTAGAGTGATGGTCATCTCACCGTGGGGCAAGTGGAATGAGTGTGTCTCTAGCCGCTATCTCTCCACCAACGTCGTGATCAATGCATGATTAAGGTCTATATTTGGGACCTGAAGTAGCCCATCTAACCCCGCATATGTGATATAAATAGCAATTCGTGGATCTAACCCACCTTTAAGCAAACCTTTCTCTCGGTGACGATAAGTTAGTACACTTGGTACTTCTTGCAAACGGAGCAGCTTAGTATTAATAATAGCATTCACTAAGCATGTAATAATTATGCTTCAAACTTAAATGCCAAAAATATTTCTACTACATATATTGACTACGATTTTGGACAAGTGCATACCTCGCTTGCTGAAGGAGCATCCCAAAGCAAACTTGAACGATGCACAGCCTACCTCATCAAGACAGTATCTATAAAGGGTCCCGCTCGATGTGGGTCCATATTTGGCATAAATTAAAGGTGATTAATGGCCCATTAAGTGACTATTGGCCCATTAGGTTGAATGCAAAGCATAAACATTCTACTTCTCTTTTTAAGAAGCATGACACATTCTAATTCTCTTTTTAAGGAGCATGCCCAGGCCTAACCTTTTAGATATTTTCTTATTTTTTTTTTTAAAAAAAATCGTCCTAGCCCTTTTGCTTTTGTTCTGTTTTTTATTTTATTTTATTTTTTTGTTTTTGGGTAGTACTAGAAATTAAATTAAGAAACTTGAGTTAAAATCCCTCTTTCTCTCCCCATAGTTCAGATTGTAATATATTATTCAACATGGTACATATTTGCGGGGTGTATCATAGAAGTTTCAATTATAAAAACATTAAATTTTCTCATATAAACATTTATGTAGAATTCTTAGTAAAGCAAGTTTTGCTGTAAATCTATTCACAATCTTTCGCAACTTGAGGACACTTGGATTCAGCTTGTTAATTCACTATTTCCCAATTTTGCTTAGATTGTATTTTTAGGGATAGTTGCAATGTGCATAATGAATTACAAAATTTTACAATCTAATTGATCAATTGGATTATGAGATACCAAAAAAAAAAAAAATCAGATAAAAAACGACATGCAAGATAATCCCTAGATAGAGTGAGAGATAGGGAGATAATATGTACCGTTGGTGATGACAGCGTTGGTCTAAGGAGGTAGTTTGAACTTTTCGGCAGCAAATTTGAGAACGGCGGTGAAAGGTGCTGCCTTTGGAACGCTAAGAGAGAGAGAGAGAGAGAGAGAGAGAGAGAGTTGATTTGAACGAGCTTCGGATCGAAGGTGAAAGTCACTTTGAAGGAGACTGAGAACGAGATTGAGACAGTGAAAGCGAGATTAAGACAGTGAGAGGGAGACTGAGAGAGTAAGTTTGAGTGAGAGAGAGGGAGATTGAGAGACTTAGGGAGACTGAAAGTGAGATTGAGAAAGTGAGAGGGAGATTAAGAGAGTAAGACTGAGTGAGGGAGATTGAGAGATAGTGAAACCGTGAGTTTAAGGTGGGAATTTAGAAGCTACAAACCCGAGTTCAATGAACTCGAATATGAGTCTGGATTGTGGAAGTGTCATACCCGAGCCATACTCGAGTTTGTGGAACTCGGGTACTGCATATGTAAGATTACACAGTACTTGAGTCTACGAAACTCGAGTTCACAACACATAGTACTCGAGTTTATGAAGCTTAAGTACCAAGTGGCTTTTTTTAATGCCTAAAATCCAGCTCAGCCAACGCCATGGTGGCATGCTCACTAGGAACTTGAGTTTACTAAACTCGAGTACCATTTAGAACTCAAGTTTGAGAAACTCAAGTGCCATTTAGAACTCAAGTACTAAAAAAGTGGTAGATTGCTAATTAGTTCAAAAACAGTGTTAAATTGCTACAAATTTTGCCAAAACGTGGTATTTGACTATTTTCACCAAAATAAGGTAGTAATAATGATAATAACAATAATAGTAACAATAATACTTTTCTTTAATGAAAATTAACAATAATACTTAATATGGATACAAAGCTTAATAATAAATTTGAGATGCATACAAAAGCAAGCCACAGGGGCAAAGGGGCTTGAAGTATTTAGGGGCTTAAGGTGAAAACTGAATTGATATATTTAAATGACTTAATTTTTTTTTTAATATTACTTAAACTCTATTCTTTTGATTTAGAGGCAAAATTACTAATTAACATGAGTCATGTAGCTTTTTCTGTTTTTTAGAAAGTCTATAGACATAAAAAAGTTTAACAAAACTTTTCACACCTATTGATATAACAGATTGATAGTGGTAAGTAAAAAAGTGATGTTAGTGGTGGACTTAGATGAGAACTAATAAAAGTTTGCCAACCTTGTAAAAAATGTTGTGAAATTTTTTGTGTATTGCATTTTTTTTTTTTTAGAAGTGCTACATTCACTACATTTTCACAACAAATCCTAAGTATTAAATTGTCACTAGTTCTAATTTGAACCCACCACTGAAATTCATTTTTTGTCTACTAATAACAGCTAGTAACAACCTACCACTTAGAATTTGTGGTGAAAAAATGTTGTGGACGAAGCATTTTTTGTTTTTGTTTTTCAATTGATAAAAAATATTATTTTATTTATTGACTAATATTTAGACCAAATTAATACTATTATAAAGAAAGAAATAACCCTATTAGTTAAAATTTAAGAGCCTTTTTCTACTTGGGCATTAGGCAGTCGTCTCATTTGCCTATACTATAGAACTGCCCTTGGAAGTAAGCTTGGCACTATCTTAAGGAGCTGCTAAAAAGCTTTAAAAGTTAAAATCTTGGTGAAAACATCATTTTGGTCCCTTCATTTTGGAGTAACAATCAATTTTTCTTTTAATTTTGGGTTTTGGGATCTGAATTCATGTTTTTTCTTCTAATTTTTGTATTTTTTTTTATTTCTTTAAATTGATAAATTATTATTTTTACTCAAATGCTAATGTGTCATTTTATATTATTATTTTAGTTGCCACATAAGTTTTAAGTATACCAACCGTGCACATTGTTTGCCACGTAGGCATTTTTTGTAAAAACCAAATTGACTGTAAGTTGAAAATAATCGTGACCCAATTAATTGCTACCAAAATATTGTGACTAAATTGATTGTAATCCCAAAATTTAGGGACCAAAAAAGTATTTTTAACTTAGAAAATACCACCAATTTGACCATATGACTTTAATGAACCTTGGACTGTGCACAGTGTATTGCAGCGATGGAACCAAAATTTATTATTGGAACCATAATTTATTATGCTTGACTTACCTTCAATACTATTGCAAGTAAAAATGTAATGTTAGTGATGGACCCATATTAGAATTAGTAAGAATTTGCCACATCAGCAGTTTGTAAAAATATTGTAAAATAGTTTAGTGTCTTAGCATTACTCTTCTAAAAAACACATCTCATTTATGTTGCAATGAAATACACACAATCAATACATTCGGAAAATGGTAACCACGTCTGCACATGTCAATGCATATAATTTCATAAATCACACTGGAGCCTGGAGGGAGAGAAGGCAATTTTGCACGATGAGATCATTTATCATTTAACCTTAGACTGTAAGTTTCGTGAATATTTTAATAATAAACATTAACGTTGAAGGGGAGTTAATTTTCAGTAATAAGCTATAAATTCAATAATAACCAAAGCATTGTCATTAACTCATCCAAAGGTTTGTGAACCATCCATTAATTCACTACCTTCTGTTCTAATTTTACTTGTAAAGGCAAGCAAAGTATTGGAATATCTGGGGCTGCAAATTGGGGTGGCAGAAGCAAATCAAGCAGAACCCAACCAGTAAATTGACAAGTTTGGCTTTTCCTAGCTTGGATTGAGCCTTGATTGAGACACTACCGGACGTCAGGAAGGGCAAAGCTCAAGTTATAGGTCATATTTTAAAAAGCATAATATTGAATGGGTTATATGTGTACTACCATTATTCTATTCTTTTTTATTATTGTTTGGAGAGGTATGTGAAGTCCTAGCATTATTCTATTCTTTTTTATTGTTATGAGAATTTTTTTAATAATTTAGATTATTTAGTCCGTTAAATATCTTCTTCAAATAGATATTTGAGTAAAAATTTAAACTTAGTGTTAATTTTATCGGAACATAAATTTTTTTAACATTATAATAAGTAAATATCATACAAATATAAGGAAATGTATAAAGTTTTTTTATATTATTGATCAAGTGATGCTATAGATACAACAATTCTAAAGAGGTCTTGATCATCCATGCTTGTGCATGATTTGAATTGTAAAGAGGTCTGACTATAGTAGAATTTTCCCCTAAATACTAAAAGCATATGTTTTGTGTTTTGGATGAAGACCTTGAGATTCAAACCCCCAATCTCTTCTATCTAATTAAGATATTAAAATATACAGCATGTTTTTCTTTTCCTTGATTAATTAAAAACTTAAAAGTTAAAACATACTAGTGAAATAATTAGCTCAAGTCAAATCTTTATAAAGCAATGATAAAAAAAAAAAAAAATGAGGAAAGAAAATTTTAAGAAAGTAATGATAAGGAAGTTTTTGTAGTTTAAAATTGTGCAAAAATGAGTTTGTGATCATATGGTAAATAATACTTGATTAGCACAAAATTTGATAGTGTATTAAGAATATAAAGAACATCAATTCATAGTTAGATTTTCAAAATATATATATATATATATATATCAATATTATTTTTTAAAAGGAAGTTATAGTTTTAAACTGTAACTAAATATATAGCCAAATTTATTCCTTTTAATAGTACTATTTTTTAAACATGTTTAGACACAAGGATAGGCCATCCATATAAAAGTAGAAATGCAATAAGCAAACAAACCCAATCAGGTAATTAGAAAACAATATATTGTGAAAAGAAACATTTTCTTTAGGTCAGCCAATAAAATCAAAAGCCACACCATTAATGGTTCTCAATTTTTTTTTTTTTTTTTTTTTTTTTTTGCATAAACCGGAGATATATTAGATAAACAGAAGTCTTACAAACATGAATATATTACAATAGGACTACAGTACAAGGAAACACATCAACACACAAACCACACAAACTAAATTGAAGCAAACTGAACACAATCCAAACAACACCAAACCAAAGAGAGGAATAGCTGAAACTAAACAAAACACCACTGGATCCTTATTAACCACGACGACTCCAAGATAAGACAAAACCCATGAAGTCCCAATATAAACATCGCCACAAAAAGGTGGGGCATGTATCATACAACACTTCCCTTTCCGACTGAGAAGCACCCCTTTTTGCCAGTAAGTTCGCACAGCTATTAGCCTCTCTCCATATATGTTTAACGTGCGCTTCCCAATTCCTGTTGGGGAGCCACCTGCAATCCAAAATCAAGTTAGCAAATTCCATAGGATAATCTCCATTAGTTTTTAACCATTTGTAAGCAAGAAGAGAATCTATTTGAAGACAAACTCAGTGATGACCCTTGGCCCATGCTTGAGCCAACACCTCTCTGATACCCCACAGTTCAGGCATATTATTATTGGTGACTCCCAGGTTTAAAGAGAAACCCCACAACCATTCTCCATTGGTTGTGCTTGCCACGCCACCCGCACCAGACTCTCTGGGTTTGCCTAACGAGCTTCCATCTGTATTAAGAGTTACGTAAGGAAAAGGTGCCGGGCTCCACCTAATGTTATCAAATTCATTCAATTTGATAACATGTCGATTTCTCAGATTTCTCAAATTCATTAATGGTTTGGATATTGGATTTGGAGTTGCCAAAATGAGAATAAAAGTAAAATGTAAATTATATTAGAGGAGCAATTTAAGATATAATTGAAACTTTGGAAGCTCAAATTTATAATTTAAAAAATATATATAATACTAAAAATGCAAGTATGATCTATGGCATTTATCAACTTAAATGTGGACTATTTTATATATACTAGTACAATGCTCATGAGATATATGGTTAATTAAAAAATTCTATATAAAAGAAAAAATATTATCAAAATTGTAGTGAGTCACATTAAAGTTTAATAGAATTTCATCTAAATTAAATTATAGAAAAGCAAATATATATTAAACTAATCGAGGTAAGAATGGAATATAATATGTAAATTTTACTATATTAATATACAAAATTATGATAGATGATCAAAATACTTAAAATAAAATTTAAATTTTATTTTAACATACTTGAAATTTTTTGAAATATAATTTTAGTTGGAGTAGATTTTTAAATTTCATGAAACTTAACTAATAAAGGTTTATCTAAATTGAACTATATTTGGAATAGAGATTTAAATTTCTTGAAACTTACCTTCTCAAAAAAAAGAAAAAAGAAAAAGGAAAAATCATATAGATTTTTACCTAAAGTGAACTAATCTAACTAATGAGAATTTAAACATTTGTCATGAAGAGAAGATAGCCGCTTGGCAAAGCCTCAACTTCTAGGCCCAACTTTTATTATAGAGTATAGTGTAATATATATATATATATATATTAGGTTGTAATATATGTGGTTGTGAGGATAAGTTGGCCGAGTAAGTGAGTTGGGCCATAGGCCGTGCGCCAGGACACATAGAAACCTGAGGATGGTCGATAGGTTTATTAAGTTTTGGGATCAGTGAGTCGAGGACAAGGAAATATAATAACAAACTGGTGGTAGTTCCTGAGGAGCCGAGCTTCCTCAGGAAAGCATTGTGGAAGGTTGAGACCCAGCCACCTCGGTAATGTTGTACAAAAAGTAATCATTCTTTTGTGGATAAGCTTTAGGGAAGGTAGCAAACAACAAAGTAAGAAATATCTGGGAAGAAAGCTACTACCACCACATTAAATGCTCTACACCTAACTAACTAGCCTTATTTATGTGAAAATGACACCTGAATAGTGATATCTCAGTTCACAGCTATTCATAAAGCTTCCAGGAGGTTTTGGATTGGACAAGCATCCAAGAGATCATCTAAAAGGTCAACAAGTGGAAGGATGGGATGAAGAATGGAAGGATTATATAAGGAAAAGGCTCCCATAAAAAAGGGGCATGCAATCTGGGAGGAAAGGAAGGAGGAAGAACACCTTGTATTAAGATAAACTTGATTGAATATAAGAACACCTCGTCCTCAGACTTGATTGAGGAGTGTTTTTTCTATCAAATTGTGCTTTTTGTCTTCTTGGCATGAATCTAGTCAATCATGGCCCATACTTAATTTGCTGAGACATTTTCCTGTAAAATCCATTCTCTAACAAATATAATGTTTTGGGCTTGTTGGGCCATCATCCATTGTTGGTGGGTGGGGTTCTAATTTCTAATCCTTACAATTAGCGTTGTCTGTGAGAATAGGGAAGCACTTATAATCTTGATTAGCCATGGTGGGTTCAGGACCAAATAGAGAAGAATTTGTAGGATCACAACGTGAAGATTAGTTTGTCAATCTTGAAAGGAGAAGAGATCGTGAGGTTAATCACCCTTCTAGTGTGCATACAACTTATACCAGCAAGAGCCTCTCTAGAACTGGAAGCCATGTCTCACACAAGGAAGAAACTCATAATCTTAAGCTGGAGATTAACCACTTGCGCAGGAAGTTACATCGTAAACAGCGAGAAGAGTCCCCTTTTGGCTCTAGAATAAACTCAAGTAAAAATGATAGTTACAGGCCAAGGTCAAGAACACCTCCTAGTGAATCCTTTTCTGCACCTTCACAATTGTATAAAGATGAGCGATATCATAGGCAGAGGGATAAAAGTCCAACCTATAGAAGCTTGGGGAATGACGCAATGAGTAGGGCTTAGTGCCAGATTTCAAAATCACCGTTTACGCAAAGGATTGACTTGGCTAAACTTCATTGTTAGTTTACACAACCTACTTTTACCATTTACAATGGGAGGACTGATCTAGTAGAACACGTCAGTCATTTCAATCAAAGAATGGCTGTTCATTCAAGGAATGAAGCTTTGATGTGCAAAGTTTTCCCCTCTAGCTTAGGGCCTGTTGTGATGAGATGGTTTGACGGGGTAGATGAAGACTCAATTAACTCTTTTTAAGAGCTCATTAGGGCTTTCGAGACCCGATTTGTTACATGTAGTAGGGTTCCTTGTCCCTTAGATTCCCTGCTATCTATGGTGATAAGAGACGGTAAGACCTTAAAAACTTACTTGGGTAGATACTGGGAAATGTTTAATGAGATAGATGGAGATTTTGAAGACGTGACAATAAGGATGTTTAAGGTTGGCCTTCCTACTGAGCATGGTTTGAGAAAGTCCTTGACAATGAAGCCTGCGCGAAGCATGCGTTAGCTAATGGATCAGATTGACAAGCATAAACGTGTCGAAGAGGATCAGCAGCAAGGGAAGGGGAAAGCGAAAGTGGCTCCACCTGATCAAAGAGACTTTAGGTCTGAGAGATATAATAACAACCGACCTAGGAGAGATTTTATTGGACATATTGGGCATCCTACTGCCTAGGTGGTTAATACAGTATTCAAGAAGCCTGTGCATCAGATTCTTGGAAAGATAAAAGTTGAGTCATACTTCAAATGGCCAAATAAAATGGGAGATGACCCCACTAGGCGTAATAAGGGCCTTTACTGTTAATATCATCAAGATCGTGGACACACTACTAAAGATTGTAGAAATTTACATAACTATCTAGAGCAACTGATTAAGATTGGGAAGTTGAGACAGTTTCTGCACTAGCCCTCTAGGTAGGGGAGTCAGGCTGGGTCGGCACATCAAAGGGAGGCTTCCTCAAGACCATCTCTAGGAATAATTAATGTTATTCTTACAGCCCCAGGTTGGACTAGTGGATGTCCCTCTGGGGTCATGTCCATAGCAAAACCATACATCGAGCTTTTCTAATGAAGACAATATTGGAACTTATCATCCACATGACGATGCCTTAGTGGTTACCCTTTGAATAGGAGGATACGATGTAAGGAGGGTCCTAGTAGATAAGGGCAATGGGGCAGAGATTATGTATCTCGATCTGTACAAGGGGCTTAATCTAAAACCCGAGAATTTAGGTAGTTATGATTCCCCTTTGCTGGGGTTTGATGGGAAGACTATCATCCCAAAGGGCCTGATCAAATTGCCTATTCAAGCAGGGTCAGAAGTGGTTGAAGTAAGTTTCATTGTGGTGGATGCTTATTCACCTTATACTGCTATTTTGGTAAGACCATGGCTTCATGCCATGAGGGTTGTCTCTTCGACTTTGCATTTGAAGGTGAAGTATCCCTCTGAGGGCCAGGTCGGGGAGTTGATTGGAAGTCAAGCTATGGCAAGGCAATGCCTGGTTGTCACTATCAGACATCAATCCAAGGGTGAAACCTTGGCCATCCCAGAAAAGGCCTTGTAGCAATTAACAGAAGTAGCAGAATCCTTGGATGTCATAGATGGAGGATTAATGTGTGAAGAGTTGGAGAAGGTTATTATTGATGTTGATGTAGAAAAGTATTTCCAAGTTGGAATTCAATTGTCTCCTCAAGAGAAGGAGTTGTTGGCTTTCCTTATCAAGAATGTTGATGTTTTTGCCTGGAGTGCCTATCAAGCTCCCAAGGTGGATCTAAATTTCATTTGTCATCATCTGAATGTCAATCCAACAATTATCCCTAAGAAACAACCACCTTGGCACTCTTCCAAAGAACATGTCGAGGTTGTCAAGGAAGAAGTAATAAAACTTAAGTGTGTAGAGGCAATTAAGGAGGTTTTATATCCAAAGTGGTTGGCCAATACAGTTGTGGTGAAGAAGAAGAAGTTAGGAAAGTGGAGAGTATGCATGGATTTTACCGATTTGAATAAGGCTTGCCCTAAGGATCATTTTTCGATTCCTCGAATTGACCAATTGGCAGATGCTACGGTCGGTCATCCTCGAATAAGCTTTTTGGATGCCTTTCAAGGATACCATCAGATACCATTAGCTTTGGCTGACTAGGAGAAGACTGCCTTCTTGACTTTTACTGGGAATTATCACTACCGAGTAATGCCTTTTGGATTGAAGAATGCTGGATCTACCTACCAAAGGACGATGACTAGAATGTTTGAGCCTCAACTTGGAAAAAATATAGAAGTATACATCGATGACATGGTCGTGAAGAGTAAAGTGGAAGCCGAGCATTTCAATGATCTGAGAAGTATGTTTGAAATACTGAGGAAACATAATTTGCGTCTCAATGCCTCGAAGTGTTCCTTTAGCGTCAGTTCCTATAACTTTTTGGGATATATGATCACGCACTAGGAAATTGAGGTTAATCCTGACCAGATTAAGGTAATAAGTGACTTACGACCTCCTCGAAATCCCAAAGAAGTAGAAAAGTTGACTGGGATGACTGCTGCTCTGAACAGGTTTATCTTTCAGTTAGTAAATAGATGTAGACCATTCTTTCAACTCCTACAGAAGTGAAAGGGATTCAAGTGGACTAAAGAGTGTAACCTTGCCTTTGAGGAGTTGAAGGAATAACATCTCGACCACTTATTTTTTCTAGGCCGGAAAAAGAAGAAGTCATTTTTGCTTATATTGCAGTAACATGTCATGCAGTGAGTTTAGTTTTAATAAGAATGGAGGTCGGGTTGCAAAATCCGGTCTATTATGTAAGCAAATCTTTGCAAGAGGCAGAGATCTATTACTTGCCACTGGAGAAAGCCATTTTGGCCATAGTGCATGCAACAAGGAAGCTCCCTCACTACTTTCAGGCACATACTGTTGTGGTTCTCACTTAACTTCCTTTGCAATTATTACTTCGGAGATTTGATTATACGGGAAGGATCGCCAAGTGGGGGACGATTTTAGGGCATTTGACATAAAGTATATGCCTCGTATTGCCATTAAGGGGCAGGTGCTTGCAAACTTAGTGGCAGAATTTACTAAATATCCCAGAGCAGTTGTTGCCGAGGAAGGGAAACCAGTAGGGGTGTAGGTCACAACAGTTGCTTTCCATGGACATCCAGTGTGGAAGCTTTACGTTGATGGGGTGGCTAACCAAAGGGAGTCTAGAGTTGGGATAGTGATAAGCCAGACTCTAGAATTTTCAAACTTGAGACCAACCTCGACCTGTTGATATCTTTTCAAACTCGAGGTTGGTCGTCGGGCAAGTTAAGGCTGAGTTGGAAGCCAGGGATCATAAGATGCAGGGATATCTTAGTAAGGCCTGACAACTACAGTCTGGCTTTAAGTTTTTCTCTGTACAGCAGGTCCCAAGAAGTAAGAATACTCATGCAGACTCCTTGGCAACTTTAGCGACTTCTTTGGAGCAGCGCCTTCCTCAGGTCATCCTCGTGGAGGATTTGTTAGTGCCTGCCATGGTGGAATTGACGAGGGTTAAAGTACACCAGATAAGGGTTGGTCCCAATTAGATGGACTCCATAGTTGCGTTCTTGAAAGAGGGAACGTTGCCTCTTGAGAAGGGGGAGGCAAAAAAAATACGAACAAAAGCTTCCCATTTTTGGCTATCCGAGGAGCAAAAATTATATAAATGCTCTTTTTCAAGACCATATTTACTTTGTGTCCACCTTAAAGCAATGGAGCCACTGCTGGAGGAGTTGCATGAAGGAATCCGTGGCAGTCATATAGAAGGTAGGTCATTATCACATAGGGCTCTTACTCAAGGTTACTAATGGCCAAGTGTGCAAAAAGAAGCTCAAGATTACGTTAAAAAGTGTGATTAGTGCCAGAGGTTTGCCCTAAGTATCCATCAGCCTAGAGGCATGCTAAATCCTTTTTCTAGCCCGTGACTGTTTGCACAATAGGGTTTGGATATTGTAGGGCCATTTCCTAGAGTAGTGAGAAACCGAAGATGGCTTCTTATCGGAACAGAATACTTCACAAAATGGGTTGAGGTTGAGCCGTTGTCTAATATCAGGGATGTTGATGCAAAAAATTTTGTTTGGAAGAATATTGTTACCAAATTTGGGATTCCCCATACTCTTAACTCGGACAATGGGCTCCAATTTGATAGCAAGATTTTAAGGAGGTGGTGAGCTAGGCATCAAGAATAGGTACTCAATCCTGCCTATCCGCAAGGGAATGGGCAAGCTAAGCTAGTTAATAAGGTCATAGTTTGCGGGTTGAAGAAGAGGTTAAATGAAGCTAAGGACAGGTGGGTTGACGATCTCCCTCACGTTCTTTGGACATATCGGACTACTCCTCATCGTTCAACTAGCGAAACACCATTTTCCATGACCTATGGTTCAGAGGTTGTGATCCCTTTGGAGATAGGATTTTCGATGTTAAGAACAAGCCTATTTGATCCCGACAACAATGATTAATTACTCCAGGAGAGTCTGGATTTAATTGATGAACGAAGAGAAGTGGCCATAGTCTAGTTAGCGCATTATTAGCAAAAGCTTAATCAAGGGTACAATTGGGGGTGAAGGTCAGACCATTAGCACCAGGGGATTTGGTGTTGAGAAAAGTGATAGGAAATGAAAAGAACTCATACTGGGGAAAACTAGGACCTAACTAGGAAGGGTCATACTACATCACTTCGGTAGCGGGAATAGGAGCTTTTTTTTGGAAGATCTAGATGAAAATGTTGTACTACGTCCGTAGAGTGTAAATAATCTTTGAAGATATTATTATTAATGAAAGGAGATCTTGCCATCTTTTATTTTGATGATTATTGTCCAATTTTTTCTATATTTGTTTTCGTGTTAAACAGAACTTTGGTCATGCCTAGTTCCTCAAATCACATATCTTAGGTAAATTAATGCTCCTTATTTGTTTTAGTGTTAAATAGAATCTCGGTCATGCCTAGTTCTTCAAACCACATACCTTGGGTAAATTAATGCTCTTTATTTGTTCAAGTGTTAAATAGAATCTCAGTCATGCTTGGTTCTTCGGACCACATACCTTAGGTAAATTAATGCTTCTTATTTCTCTAAGTATTAAACAGAACATTAGTCATGTCTGGTTCCTCAGACCACATGCCTTGGGTAAATTAATGCTTCTTATTTGTGTAAGTGTTAAATTGAACTTCAGTCATGTCTGGTTCCTCGGACCACATACCTTGGGTAAATTAATACTCCTTATTTGTTTCAGTGTTAAACGGAACCTCGGCCATGCTTGGTTCCTCGGACCACATGCCTTGGGTAAGTTAATGCTATTTATTTCTCTAAGTATTAAATAGAACCTTCACCATGCCTGGTTCCTCTGACCACATATTTTGGGTAAATTAATGCTATTTATTTATTTCTCTAAGTATTAAACAGAACCTCAACCATGCCTGATTCCTTGAACCACATGTCTTGGGTAAATTAATGTTATTTATTTCTCTAAGTTTTAGACAGAACCCTGGCCAAGCATGGCTCCTCGAATTATATACCTCAAGTACTTTAACACCGTTTATTTGATTTAGTATTTCTTTGATTAAGTGTTTTGGTTTATGTAAGCATGTTGAATTAAAAGTGGGTTTTTAATAGTATAGGTTATGCTTTGCTTTAGCAAACAATAGTCTAAAAAAATTAAAAAATTAAAAAAAAAAGATAATAATAGTACACACTTGAAATAAACTAAAACTCCTCATTAAGTTCTTCATTGATAATAATAATAAAAAAGGGGCGTAAATGCACTTTTAGTCCCTACATTTTTCATCTTTTCCATTTTGGTTCCTACATTTTCATTTCACCACTTTTAGTCCCTAAATCAATTAACATTTTCCATTTTGATCCTTATCGTTACTCACTTAACAGAAATTGCTGACGTAACAAACGAAGTGCACTATTGGCACATTTAATGTTGACATGGCCAATAAAATAATATTAAAAAATGTCATGTTAGCATAAAATAATGATTAAAAAAGACATATAAGCATCCACATCAACTTTTAATTTTGAAAATTAATTTATCTATTTTAACAAAATAAAAAATGAAAAAAAAAAACAAAATTAGAACCTAAAATACACATGAATTCAAATCTGGTCTCATCTTAAACATGAATAAGAAAGAACACAAAACCAAATTATTCAATCACATGAACACAAACCCAAAAAAAAATAAATTTACTGACAAAAACATAAATTTCTGTTTTGTTTGTACTTAATTTATTTTTCATCTTTATTTCCTTCTTCTTCCCCAGATATTTCTCAGTTTCTCTGCCTCCCATTCTTTTCATTATTTTTCTTTTTTATTATTTTGTTGGAAGATCATGTCTTTGCTATGTTCTTTGTGTTCTTCCCATAACTATTCATGTTCTTCCTCACTTCCCCAGAATTGTTCATGTTCTTCCTCAAATAACTCGTTGCCCAGAAAATTATAAAAATCAATATCTTTGTTTCTCTTCTTGCATTTTCTTAGCAACCAAATATGCAAAACACATAGCAATCTTCAAATGAGACTAAGATACAGCAATCACAAAAATACCAAAACACAATATCTCAACCAAAACACTAAAACATCTCTACTGGACCCAACCAACCAAACACGAAACATCAAAACTCAACCAAACACAACAATAGACCAAAAACATCCTCCACCAATCCACCACCTTCAAACCCCACCAATGGCCAAAAAATCCAGATCTACCCACTACTTGTGAGCCCAGCCGACCACCGCCACCCAGACCCATAAAACCCAACCAACACCGTTGATCTCCACCTCTACCAAGCTGAGCCCGTCTTTCTCCACCTCCATCGCTAGTCTCCACCGTCGATCTGAGCCCCTCCACTACCTTACTACCAATCTACAACCACCACCTCCACTACTGATCTGCAACCACCACTTCCACCACCACCAATCTAACCCCTCATTCTCTCTCTTTAACCTAAATCAAACCCATATAGGCAAAAGAGAGAAAGATGGAAAACTGAAAGAGAGCTGAGAGAGAGATCAAGAGCCGAGAGAGAGGGGAAAATGAAAATGGAAAGGAAATTATTTGAAAAGGAAGAAGTAAAAGAAGAGAAAGACTATAAAGACACAAACACACACCAGAGAAAGAGAGAGAGAGAGAGAGAGAGAGAGAGATAATAAGATTTGTTTTTGGATTTTTCTTAAAAGGAATAAGAAAACAAATGGAAAATGAATTTTTATTATTTAATTATTATTTAAATAATTAAATAATAACTAAAATTTTATTTTATTTTAAAATAATTAGATAAAAGAAAAAATAATGACGTGGCTTTTCATTTAGGCATGAAGGTGACAAGTAAGAGAGAGAAATTAATATTTTAATCCACCATTTGCCACCTAGGATTTTGCCATTAAGGCATTGACGGAAAGGAGTAAAATGGATGGCGTTTTTCTAAATAGGGACTAAGAGTAGTAAAATAAAAATATAGGAACCAAAATAGAAATGACCTTAAAATGTAGGGACCAAAAGTGCATTTACACAAAAAAAGAAAAAAAAGAAAAAAAAAAAAAAAAGGAGTACATTTAAGGAGTATTTTTTACATTAAAAAAATAAATAATAAACCGACAAAATAAAAGGAGTGAAACAAAAGTAGAGGAGTAGTGGTGTCCTAGCTGCTAGTAGATGGTGAAGGATCAGTCTTAGCTACTGGTGGTGGCTCCGAGTGCTTAACCTCTTTCTCTTTGGAAACCTCTTTTTCATTTGGTGCCTTTGAAGGTTCTAAGGTGACTTTTGTGGTGCCCACATTAGCCGGTTGAGTAGTTGTAAAGGCTTTGGCAATAAGTTGAGTAGTTTTAGAAGCTTTGGCAGTAGGTTGAGTAATTGTAGGAGCCTTGGTAGAAAGTTGAGTAATTGGAGGGGCTTTAGGAGCAGTGGTTGCTTGGGAGGCTGTTGGGGTTGCCATTCACGGCGCAGGAGGGTTAAAGATGTTCTCTGTTTTCCTCATATCCGAAAAAGCTTCTACTCCGACTAGGTTCAATGCCTCAGTCCATACTTAAAGGCAATAGCCTCGGCCGACTCCTGTGACTTGGGCCTTTAGAGCATCCTCTGTCTCCTTCACTCCAATATCATAACCGGATTGCTTGGCCTAAGCAAAAGCCTCATCTTTCTTCTTCAGCTTTTTTTTTTCTGAGTCTCAATTTGCTCTCGAGCAATGGCCAATTGCTCATCGGCCTTGTGAAATTGCTGACGTTGATCCTCAACCTACTTTTCAACATTGGCCAAAGTGGCTTTAGCACTTTTTCTCTCTTTATTTGCCTCGGTCAACATTGTGCCGAGGTCTTTAATCCTCTTTTCGACCACAGCTAGCGTCTTGACAGTAGATATCTAGTGTGCCTCCTCATCTTAACTGAGCATGAGCCTAATCCACCCATTCTTCAGTGATGTTTGTTTGTTTGTTTGGATTGCCTGGAAGAAAGCAACAATGTGAGAAATGGTCAAGAAGTTAAATTCCTAAAGTACAAAATATATATGTGTGTGATACATAAAATAAGTTGAGGTGCATACCATTGCCAGATCCCTCTTTAGGGTTAAGAAGACCTCGTGCTTTTTTAGGGTCCTCAGATCGGCCATGTCTTGTAGTAGGAGCAGGGGCTGCTCCATAGCGTCAGCCACATAGCCTGTCTTTCCCTTTTTGAAGTCCCTAATGGAGAAATCCAACAAGAGTGGGGCTCCATCTAGCTCAAGTGATGGGTTCCAAATCGAAACCCTAGGGTGGCGCTTAAAAGCCATCTCCATACCCGAGCCCTCTGTTGTGTTTTTTTTTTTTTGTGTGCCCCTTTAGCTATTTTTGCCCCTTTCTGGGGCTCAAGATCTTTAAGGGGAGCAACTTCACCCTCCTCGGACACCTCTTTACCCTTTCTTTCCCTTTTCCTCTTCTTTTCTGGTTGTTCAGAAGAGGAAGTATGGGTAGGAAGGGGAGTTGGGGATCAAGTTTGGATGAGTACTTCAGGTGCAGACCCTCAAGCATGTGACTCTAGTAGCTTAAGGAGATTGGTGTCTTTCCTGCATTGGAGTACCATAGCTTTTGGAATATCATTCGACTCTTGGTTGCTGCTGATTTGAGCAGGGAGTAGAGGCCTAAAAATAGTGCCTAGAGATTTTGTAGGGTCTGGTCGATCAAAGACTTCGAAGTCCTTTTTTGAATCTACCACTTTAATCATTTTGGCCGCTTCTCCCTCTTGTGTAGGATTCGAAGAAGTCACTTCTTCCTTGGATATGTGTTGAGCAGGCAGTACAACTTGATGAGTACCTTCAGAAGGGGGACTAATGAGGAACCCAGGTACTGCAACGTTAATTTGGTGCAACCAAGGATCCTTTGCTTTAATGACGTTCTTTGGGGACTGAAAGCTGGTTGAAATCGGCTTGTACCCAAGGATTACGTGGGCGGCATGCAGTGCCTATCCATGAGAAGGAAGATCTCAGATTGAAGGATTCTGTTGAGGTCTGCTTCATTGACTAATTCGAAGCTAGGAGCGGTATGGTTCTTGTTTGCAAAATCTGAAGACAAAAAAACAATTAAAAGAAGGAGAGGAGAAGAAACATAATAACAAAAAACAAAAACAAAAAATGATTTAAGATAAAAACTTCTATTATCCGCAGGGGTTGCTTAAGCTTAGAAAACCCCACCTAGTTGCCCATCTCACATTGGACAATGTATAGGCCATCGTGCCATTCACCCAAAATAATTAAGAAGTCTTGGTCTAGGCCCTTGTTGGATTCAAGGAGACACAAAATAAGTCTGATCGAGGGAACCCTAGTTTTGAGGTAATACCCGGTGTCCTTAAGGTGTTGGCAATTATCTACCTAGTTAACATCATGGTGGGTAAGGTTCACCCCCATCTTTTGGTTAAAGGCATCAACACTACCGAGTATCCTAAACATATTTGGGGAACATTGAGTCGGGAAAAGTCTATGGGCAATTAAAAAAATCCCTAATTACCCTCCCCATAAGGATTTGCATTCCCCCCCTCTATAAAAGCTATCATAGGGATCACCATAGCCACTTTTGGCCTAAGAGCATGCCAATCCCCTAAAAGGCAATGCTGTATGGTAACCCCGAGTGGTATATTATATTGGGGTTTTAAAGGCTTCTATGCCCTCGAGAATATCTACCAAACTAACAAATCTACCCATCTAGAAGGTAAAAGGAAAAACTACTAAAGTGTAAGGAAAAGAATTGTAGGCCAAGGAAGAACAAGAACCTAAAGTCAATGTATGAACTAAATGGTACTTACAGAGAAGTATGAAATGAGCACCTTAGATCACTTCTTTGGAGGATTGAAAATTCAAGAAATGGGATAAATGGACTCCCCGCTTCCTTTATATAAGAAGGCAAAATGAGCGAGAAAGTTCCCGCTCGAATTCCTATGGAGAATATCCACTGTATGATTTTAATCACACTGTAGAACGTGGGGGACAGAGCGTCGTGTGAAGCAATTAATAGGGCGTCACGGATGCCAAAGCGTTAGGAGTGTGTTTAGAGCAAGTGAAAAGACGTTATCACGTGGGAATGTTCACTGAGTGTGTGAAGTTCTAAAGCAAAAATTAAAAACCCAATTTCCTTAGTGGAGAAAAAAATGTGGTGTTTTGAGGGGCTATTATGAGGATAAGTTGGCCGAGTAAGTGAGTTGGTCTGTGGGCCGTGCTTGAGGACACATAGAAACCCGAGGATGGTCATAAGATTTATTAAGTTTTGGGATCAACGAGCCGAGGACAAGGAAATATAATAACGAACTGGTGGTAGTTCCCAAGGAGCCAAGCTTCCTCGGGAAAGCATTGTGGAAGGTTGGGACCCAGCCACCTCGGGAATGCTGTACAAAAGGTAATCATTCTTTTGTGGATAAGCTTCAAGGAAGGTAGCCAACAACAAATGAAGAAATATATGGGAAGAAGGCTGCTACCACTATATTAAATGCTCTGCACCTAACTAATTAGTCGCATTTATGTGGAAGGTTGGGACCCAGCCACCTCGGGAATGCTGTACAAAAGGTAATCATTCTTTTGTGGATAAGCTTCAAGGAAGGTAGCCAACAACAAATGAAGAAATATATGGGAAGAAGGCTACTACCACCATATTAAATGCTTTGCACCTAACTAATTAGTCGCATTTATGTGAAAATGACACCTGAACAGTGATATCTTAGTTCACAGCTATTCATAAAATTTCTGGAAGGTTTTAGATGGGACAAGCATCCAAGAGATCATCTAAAAGGTCAACAAGTGGAAGGATGGGATGAAGGATGGAAGGAAAGGAAGGAGGAAGAACACCTTATATTGAGATAAACTTGATTGAATATAAGAACACCTCATTCTCAAACTTGACCAAGGAGTGTTATTTCTATCAAATTGTGCTTTTTGTCTTCTTGGCATGAATCTAGCCAATCATGGCCCCTACTTAATTTGCTAAAATGTTTTCTTGTAAAATTCATTCTCTAACAAATATATTGTTTTGGGCTTGTTGGGCCATCATCCATTGTTGTTGGGTGGGGTTCTAATTTCTAGTCCTTACAGTGGTAATCCCATATTAAAAGTAGAGAATTAAAAGAGAAATTATATTGATCTAATATTTAAAGTTTGCTCAAGAAAACTTTCTGTTTGAGGATCACTTGGGTGAACATTTAGCAGAGTTCAAGTTTTAATGAATTCTCAAGTAAGTGTCATGTAAAGATTGACTGAACTTTCTATTTAAGGTCATTTGAGGTTTGCTTGGCGTTTGGTTAAGCGAAGTTGCTTAAACTTCAATTTTCTATAGAATTGTGTAGACAAGTGAGCCTAAAAAATTTCACTATTACTAACATTTACTTATTGTTGTTAGCTGTATTTAGAGTATCTCACTCTTTATTGGTAACTTTTTAATAATGTCTCTTCATTCTTTATATATGTTATTTTTTCCATATTCAGTAAAAGGATTGAAAAATATAAAGAAAGTCTATGAAGTATCCAAAATTGCTATTTGTAAAGCAATTATACTGGCCTAATGTTTATATTTTACTTGAGTGAAAATTCTTTTTGAAGGTCGCTCGGGTGAGTGTAGCTTGAAGATAGAGTAAAGTTCTTGTTTTCAAGATTGCTTTAGAGAGTGTCATGCAAAGATAAACCAAACTTTATGTTTGAGGCCATTTGGGTTTGGGGTTTTCTTAAGGCCATGTTTGTTAACTGTTTTTGTTTTCTGTTTTCAAAATGAAAAACATGTTTGGTTAGTTGAAAGGAAAAACACATTTTCCAAATACAAAATTTAGGAAATTTGTTTGGTAGTTATTTTTGAAAAGGTTGAATTTTGTTTTGTTTGATTAATTTTTTTTAAAATTATATTTATTCTAAATCAAAAACACGTTTGCTTTAAAGTATTTAAAATCCTTACACCTAGAGGAATTATAAAATCAAATGTTTTGTATATAACATTCAAGCCTAAAGCTTCATCAATACAATTTAGGCGCTAAATATTGAGTGAAAAAAAGTGGAAGCACAGGAAAAGTTTTTGTTAGTCATGTGGATTGAACTAGTGTACTTGTTCGTGAAAAAAAGTGGAAGCACAGGAAAAGTTTTTGTTAGTCATGTGGATTGAACTAGTGTACTTGTTCATTAATAGGCCGTGTAAATTAGCGTGTTTTTTTTTTTTTTGTCATGTAAAGATTGACTGAACTTTCTATTTAAGGTCATTTGAGGTTTGCTTGGCGTTTGGTTAAGCGAAGTTGCTTAAACTTCAATTTTCTATAGAATTGTGTAGACAAGTGAGCCTAAAAAATTTCACTATTACTAACATTTACTTATTGTTGTTAGCTGTATTTAGAGTATCTCACTCTTTATTGGTAACTTTTTAATAATGTCTCTTCATTCTTTATATATGTTATTTTTTCCATATTCAGTAAAAGGATTGAAAAATATAAAGAAAGTCTATGAAGTATCCAAAATTAATATTTGTAAAGCAATTATACTGGTCTAATGTTTATATTTTACTTGAGTGAAAATTCTTTTTGAAGGTCGCTCGGGTGAGTGTAGCTTGAAGATAGAGTAAAGTTCTTGTTTTCAAGATTGCTTTAGAGAGTGTCATGCAAAGATAAACCAAACTTTATGTTTGAGGCCATTTGGGTTTGGGGTTTTCTTAAGGCCATGTTTGGTAACTGTTTTTGTTTTCTGTTTTCAAAATGAAAAACATGTTTGGTTAGTTGAAAGGAAAAACACATTTTCCAAATACAAAATTTAGGAAATTTGTTTGGTAGTTATTTTTGAAAAGGTTGAATTTTGTTTTGTTTGATTAATTTTTTTTTAATTATATTTATTCTAATTCAAAAACACGTTTGCTTTAAAGTATTTAAAATCCTTACACCTAGAGGAATTATAAAATCAAATGTTTTGTATATAACATTCAAGCCTAAAGCTTCATCAATACGATTTAGGCACTAAATATTGAGTGAAAAAAAGTGGAAGCACAGGAAAAGTTTTTGTTAGTCATGTGGATTGAACCAGTGTACTTGTTCATTAATAGGCCGTGTAAATTAGCGTGTTTTTTTTTCTTTTTTTTTAACTGAAAAAACTGTGTTTTCTAAGAAGAGTGAAAACTGAAAAATAAAAACAACTCAAGACCTATTTTCAATTTCCTTCACAATATGGAAATTGGAAATAGTTTTTGATTTTTGCCTAAAATAAGTTACCAAACAAGTTTTTTGCCTTAGGAAACAAAAAATTGTTTTTGAAAACATAAAATTGAGGAAAAAAATGGTTACCGAACATAAGGTTGACTCAAAGTGAAATAGTTCACTTGAACAAAGTTAATTGAAACTTTTTTTTTTTTGGTTGGTAAAATTGTTATTTATAGTCACTGATTGTTATTAATTGTATTTAGAGTGTCATGAGTCATGACTCTTCATTGGTGAAATTTTAGTGCATGTTTAATATTATATGCATGTTTAACCAAAAAAAGACATTTTAGTGCTACCTCTTTAACGATGTCTCTTCACTCTCTCTCTCTCTCTCTCTATATATATATATATATTTCTTTCATATTCACTAAAAGGGTTGAAACAAGGAAATTCTGTGAGTTCTCTAGAATTTCTATTGCAAAATCTAGGTGGTGTTGTATCTTGACAATTACCTCTAACCCTTCAGCAAAATATTCTACAAGGACTCAAGGAGGATCTCTTGTGCGTCATTCAAAGTAATAATTGAATGATAGACATTGACTCTTCACTCACATGGCTCAAAGTCTCACTAGTTTCATTTTGGTAAAAAGACGGGATGGGGTTCAAAAATAAATGAAAGAAATTCAAACAAATAAAGAATCCCGTAGACAAATACCATATATATATATATATATATTCAATCAGTCTCCCATAATCAATTTAAATTTACAAAGAAATAGAATTATCTTTCCAAGAAACCCTTGGTTACAGGACCTGTTTATACATAATGACCATGTGATGGTTTGATCGATAGACCAGTAGACCACTACTTTGCTACACTGTCTGTAACCGCTCCCTATAATCATAGGTTGGTCAATCTATAATCAAAAACAAAAAAATCCTAAGCTCTTCTCTAAGGAGAGTAAAATCAATGCCAACACCACACCTGGAGTTTATATCGTACACTATGTGTGCATCATCCCAGGAAAAGTTCATGGGCATCATTGGAAAAAGAAAATGGTGTATACAGCTCCAATGAGAAAAAAATTCAAAGTTTAAAGGTAGGAATTTCAGATGTAAAGCCTTGTGTGGTCTGGTAAATTAACCGAGACAATAAATTTCTATAAGGATCGCTTTCTCTTTTTTCCTTCAAATAAGCAATGCACCTTCCAACCTCAGACTTGACTTGTAAATATAATTCATGAGCTTTGTCCCTGTCTTTTAATTCCTGCTTCATCCCTTCAGAACATGATTAAAAAATAAGGTTAACAATCACTTGCATCTTCTTACCTCATAAAGAAAAAAAAAAAACAAAAACTTGCATAAAAAATTTGACCTAATAAAGCTCAAACTTCCAATGACTACAGCTCAAGCAGAGGCACAGGTTACAACGGTCCTAAGATTCAGGTAAGATATAGACAAATTGAAGAATGAGGTTGAAATACAGTAGCTACAATGTTTATTTGCTAATGTGGCCCTGCATAACAAACATCCTCTACAATACCATGTATTAGGCTATATACTAGGGTGTATGACTTAGGGATTCATAAGAACACATGTTTCATGTTTTTCGGTTGTAAATGATAAGCTATAATCATATCAATGACCACATTGAGATGCCATATCAGTGCAGGTTTAAACAAAATTCCCTTAGCAGCGAAGAGAATGGCATGGATTGATATGATTACGACTAGATGATTGTTGCTTGAAATTATTCTTCTTTGGCTGCTTTTAATGAATTTGGTATTTTGCATGATGATCTACCAATTGAATTTGTTTCCAATCCAGGGGATATCTAAGGTGGCGATCAGTCCCAATTAGATGCACCGAAATATTGTAAAGCCATTTTTCAAAGGTGCACTTTCATTTTAAAGAGGCCTTCAAAATTTTTTTATAAAAAATTCTTGCTTAGGCTTAACTTGTTACAGTACTTTATTACTAGCATCAGACATTCAAAGATATTGGTCATCTAACTAATAACCATACCTTCTGTTTCAATGGGTTTGCCAAAGTAATAATAAAACCGACCAGGAAATTTTGGTAGAATTCCTGGCAAATGTACATCTTGGTTTGCCACCTCCCCAGTAGTATCAGCCCTACAATACAAGATTATGTTAATATTAAAATAAGGAACAAGAAGGAAAAGGCAAAATAAATTTGAGACCAAATTTATGGAAGAAAAGATCCAATGGAAGTCAATGCCAGGGAACTTAATATACCTTATATTTCCAGCCTCACTTGTTAGCTTCTCTATTTGATTCTTGAAGTAAGGAATCTTCATTAGGTCATCATAATCAAAAACTACCTATCAGTTGAAGAAACCGTTTATTCATTAGAGAGAAAACCAGTAAAACACAGTGAAAAAAATGTGAATCTAAATATAAACTAGCCAGAAACAGCAAATAGCAGTAAGGTAGATATGTCTAGTTTAAACTTTTCTTCAAAGCAATTAGCATGTCATACCCTTCTCAAAAGAACTTCCCTATCTCGTTGTGTCCAGGGACACTGATAAGAAAGTTCACGTTAATTTACATAGAAAATTATGGGGAGAAATCCTTTGTTCAGCAATTACAGTTCTCTCCACATAACACAAGTAACATTATCAAACAAGGATAAGCATATACATGTAAAATTTTAAATTAAGATAAATTAATAAGAATATGAATATAGATCCAGGTTTCAATGTTTAGATTTTAGACAATATGGAAGAAAGAAAGCATCAAGTGATGACCCATGCAAGTGGTGGCAGCCTAGCCACAATTCTGTGCTGCATGCAGATATGAAGATATGTATAAATTAATAATTGATGAAAAAAATGTTACAAAGTGAAGTTCTTAGCTTACTTCACTTATATCGTCTTCCCCAACAGCACCAAAAGGTATAATTTTGGCTCCAAATCTTGCAGCCATCCTGACAAACTCAGACTGTTCTGGCCATAGTAACTTGTATTCTTCACCCTAAAGTACAAAAGCCAAGCATTTCAAAACTATTAAAGTTGTATATTCTAAAAAACAAATCTCATTTATGTTGCAATGAAATACACAATCAATACATTAGAAAAATAGTAACCGTGTCTGCATATGTCAATGCATATAATTGCATAAATCACTCTGGAGCCTGGAGGTAGAGAAGACAACATTTTGCATGATGAGATCATTTAGCATTTCACCTTAGACTGTAAATTTCTTGAGTATTTTAATAATAAAGGTTAAGGTTGAAGGGGAGTTCATTTTAAGTAATAAGCTATAAATTCAATAATAACCAAAGCATTGTCATTAACTCATCCAAAGGTTTGTGAACCATTTGTTAATTCACCACCTTCAGTTCTAATTTTACTTGAAAAGGCAAGCAAAGTATTGGAATATCTGGGACTGCAAGTTGGTGTGGTAGCAATGGTAACCGCTACCCAACCCAAGCTGCCAGAGTTGCAGCCAATGGAAAGAGGAAAATTCTTATTACTTCTGAAGCCATGATACTGAACTTAATTCACCAAAAAAAAAAGTAAACTAGAAAGGGAAGAAAAAAAACATGATTTAGCCTTCTTGTGTATATAATAGAATTAAATCACGGAAAAATGTTACCTTCCGGTGAAGAGCCTCACGCATGCCTCCTGGATACAGCAGGACATGGGACTTTGAAGACAGAAGCTTGAATAGGTTAGATGCTGACACAGGAACTGCCCCCATAATTCTGTGTGTGTCAAATTGTGACACATCAGGTAACATTTCTCGTGTATTATCTTTTTTCACAAACATCATTGGATGTGCTATCCCCCTCACAAGGATATTTCTTTCCCGAAAAATATTGGCTACCAAGGGAGCCAATTCAATTCCCAGTAACATGTGATAGCCTACTAGCAAGACTGGGCCCTCTGAAGGTATTCCGGCAAGGCCCCTCACAATCTTCCCATCCTCTAAAGTTGATAGCATAACAGGGCTAGTAAAAGCACCAATCCATCTATGAACATTAAAAGTGTGAGACAGTAATGTCTAAAATGTGTTTTACCACAACCAATCAATCAGAAAACTCCACAAAAAAAAAAAAAAAAAAAAAAAAAAAAAAAAAAATAAAAAAAAAATAAATCAACATATTTTTTTAATTATCAAAAAAAGAAAAGAAATCAACATATATATTTTTTTTCAATCAAGAAATCAAAGTTGTTGCGAAAATATTGTGCTCATAATACTACTCTTTATATAATAAAACTTTTTAGTTTTAATATTTTTTTATATAAAATATTTATGCACATACTTATATGGTTTATTAAGCATACACGTATGGTTTATACACATGGGCACCAGCATATCTGTAACACTCTACCGAACAAAGAAAAGATAAGAAGAGAAGGACAGAAACTACCGGTGGTAAAAAAGCAAAGTTCGTTGCGGACGTGCGTGCAGCCACATCCAGGCCACACGCTGCGTCCCCCAAGCGTCCGACATGGGTGTGGCGACCATATTGCCGCACCTATGCTTCCCAGACACGAACTGACACACCCCATACCCATATATAAGCTATGGATGGACTGGTCAAGTACCAAGAATTTTAACGTGTTATCTCAGAAAGTATCTGGTAGAAAATATGACTTACTTGTTGTCTTCCGCTACTTTTTTGAACTCAGTAGGGGTTGGTAGCATGTAGTCCGAAACATAGTCGAGGTATTTTCCACGGCGATAGAAGCCAGCACCCTTGATGATAGTTACCAAATCAATACCATCTTCCTGCCAAACATGGGCAGAACTTCAAAATGTATCATAAAAATAATCCAAGATTCATGTGATATATCTAAAACTCAAAATAATATAATTTGAGAACTATATAATGTATTCATTTATATGAAAAATTCAGTAATTTTGCACATAATATAAGGTTAAAGCATCTGTTTAAAAACAGTAATTTTATGTCTTGTTAACACAAATGCTAATACATGATAATCAGGCATAAAACATACATCAAATATACATTTTCAGATATGAATACCCCCGCCCTCTCTTTTTTTCTCATCTTCTGTTAGCATAATAGAAACCTTATTATTTCGTATTGTAAGGAGAGCATTCTAGACTTACTCAGAATTCATATCTAACTTTTGTGTGTTTCCAAGTAATCGACTACGCCAAAATAACAAGGCAAGTTATAAATTCTATTTTATACACTATAAGCTATTCTTTCAATTGTCCCCCCAACCCACGCAAAGTCTGAATTCTGCCTGACAATTTCAGACAAGTAACAGAAAATTAAGAAATCATTAGTAATTACTCAATTACTATTTTCCATTGAACTCTTACAAGCAAGAAAAACCACACACAAATGAAAACAAATGTACGCATGCACTTACGCGCATGCACACAGGGGAGAGAGAGAGAGAGAATCCTACCAACAAGAGGAAATGACCACTGTTATTGAACTTACGAATCTCACATTTTGGAAGCACATGACATAGTCTTTCACCTTCTTCTTGACTAAGTAGCAACTGATCCCTCCCACTAAAACAACACACAATGAACTCCACCCAATTATCCTTGAATGTACCACAAGATCAAAACAAGAAAAGCACAACAAGTATACATTGCACAACAATGCCTTTATAATAGAAGAGGAAGAATAACAAGTTGAACAACAAAAACTGCTTATTCCACTGGAAAAGAGTTTGTGGAAACTTATAGCCTATATTTAGAAGATGCATATGCCATTTATACAAGATATATGACCTCCGAATGACTGGGGCACCTATCAGCTAAAGAAAACTCGTTTTGATAAGCTTCACTTAATTCTATAAAGAAATGACTACAAGAAGACCAGTTACTACTAATACACTATTTGAGGAGTGAATTTTCTAAATTGACATAACTATATGTTGAAGAAAGTTTGACTCAGTCAGATGGGACTTTGTTCTTTCAGTGTTGAGGAGTGTTGGCTTCGTTGCATTCTATCTCATCATATTTCACATTCTGTTCTGTGATGTTGGGGAATCACTGTCAATACCACAGCTTAACCACAGGCAAAGAAAGAGAAACCTTTCTTTGCTAAACATATTGTTTGTTATTGAAGTAGGTTGTTTTTTTTTTTTTTTGGAGGGAGGGTGGGTGTGTGTTTGGATCAAATTAATAATAAATAAATAAATAAAAGGAGATTTAGTTTCCAAATAAGAATTGAACTGGGTTTTCTTATAGAAGAGAATAAGAACCTGGAAAGTATCAACGTTTGAGCTTTTACAGCATGCAGGCGTGAATTGGAGAATGCCGAACCTGATTTAAGCATCTGCAGCTTCCAGCGAAGTGTTTCTCTGGGTAAGATATCAGCCAGAACCTGTGAATTCAATCATCAAAATTGACAGAGGAGGAGAAATATTAGTGCAATGAGTGAGGATCGATATAAAAGATTAAGGACATGCCAGCTATTTCTGTGTGAACTCCCAACAGAAGTCGAGAGTAGTCTATATTTTAAAGTCACGTAGAATTGCAAGTGATATTAAACTTAGCCAAAGCAGTTCTGTTTGTTACAATTTCAGATGGCCCAGATGAGGGCATCTAATTAAGGCATGTAAATGAAGAGTATCACAATATATTCTGATTACAGTGCTTGATATATTCAATGATGAAATATATTTAGTCTCATAGGAATTTCAATCTCTTCTGGATAATAGTTAAATAATTTTCATACCTTAATATAACGCTAGTCTATGAATGTTCTAAAGTTGAACCTTACAGAGAGGTAAGATGAAATTGCATCAAGATCCTGTGATAGCTCTCCAACTGTTTGTTGCAGAGGAAGTCCCTTCACCACACTTTCTATTGCCGTCCTCAAAGGTTGACCTAAATGGATGTACAATTACTGACAGCAAGGAGATATATATGTATAATATATATACCTACATATATAATACACATTTATTTATTTATGGAAGTATGTGGGTATTAGTCACTAATTTGCAAATTGTACATTTCTCAGCATTAATAATTTTCACCATGCTTTGGATATGGAAAAGAGATACACTAAATCTGTTCCTGAATAGCAGTTTCAATTATAAAAGAATTTGGATTTCTTATTTCAATTTCAATACATTCATTTGAAAATAGAAATGCAACAGACTGAACCCCATATTACATGCTCTCCAATTTTAAAAGAAAAGAAGTTCAGTCCTAGAATTCCAACAGTTTTGTCAGCAAGCCCTCTACACCTTCATTCAGTTAGGTTATACAGGAACAAAAAGCAGGCAAACATCTTTATTTACATAGGAATGGGGACGCGGATAAATGATTTTCCAACCTAGAAATCTGTAATAAGTTCATACAACAAGGGAAAAAGGACTAAAGAAAATAAAAGAGACCTAGAATATATCATACATAAAAGAATTTGGATTTCTTATTACGGTTTCAATACTTTCATGTGAAAATAGAAATGATACAAACTGAACCCTATATTACAAAATCACATTATGCCTCTTTTATCTTGGCATCACATAGTCAATCACCTAAGATCAATCAGCAAATTCAACAAATCATAACCATTTCCCAAAGGTCATACAGTTGTCCGAGGATCACTAAAAATGTTTCCAGAGTCAACGGTTGGTCACTACAAGCTGAAATTCCAAGTATGACTTGAAAGATTTCAACATAATCAAGTTATCAGCACTCTTCATTAGGGGTTTTGATGGAGGCAACAGAGAGTTTTCCCTTCTGAGGTATGATCAAATTTAAAACAAGGTGGAGACTTGTGACAAGGCTCGAATAGAATACCTATTGTGTCTGTTAGCTATCTCTTCATACTCGAAAACGATTAATTAGTTGTGTTTGAGTGGTTTTAGGATGCCACATGCCAAAGTCTAGTTAGCTATATGAGAACCCCTTAATTGTTTGGAGAGGTATGTGCAATGTAGCAAATAGGGCAGCGAAAAAAAACTTCTCTATTCTTTGTTATTTGTGAAAATGAGCTAATTGGGTGTATTTAGAGTTTAAGTTTTGAGAGAGTACCTCTATACTACCTTTGTAATATCCATATTTGCTAGTGAAATTTTCTCCTCATTTCTACCTGTGAATATAGGCCCAATGCTAAACCTGTAAATCCTTTGTGTTCTCTCATATGTGTGGTTGTGATTTTTTCAACATTTTATTCATTTCTATTAAGATCTTTCTCAAATCCATAATAAATTTCACAATCAATACTGTGTCAGAGAGATTAGGGAGGCACTTTTCCACAACACTCTTGATCACACAAGTTTCTAATCCCAAAGGGAGAAGAAATCTTTCAAGACGAGAGCCTTTCATTTGGCCACACAAGTTCCTACACCCAAGAAGGGTAGGAATCCTTTTCCATCACATGGCTTACTACATATCCAACTGAAAGTGGGCTTTATTCCACCTACAGGCTGCACCCAAGTGCTGAGAATTGAGCCATTCTTCATAAATCTCCACATTGGTGGAAATCGAGCCACAAACACACATGGCATGCAGATTTGGATGTTGCTCCCAGTCTCCCAAACCCAATAACCTGAGTCTATTATTATTTCTTTTTATTTGGTTTGAAAAGAAAAAAAAAAAAATGTAGGCCATTATTTTGGTGGTGAATCTTATATGTAATATCACCATGTCATGTTAAATTCATTTTCCTGACATAAAACTTACATATCACATGTCAATACAATACCATTCAATGAATATGAACAGGTTTGTAGGCTATGTTAGCTCCAAATGGAAATGAATATGTATTTCACGCAACTAGGGGGAAAAAAAAGAGGAGGAAACTGGAAAAGCAAACCTGTCATCAAACTCAACATGTTAGGAGGGTTAAAAGGGAGTTGGTCGGGAATGAATTCCAATAATGTCATTAACGGTTGTAGTTGAGATCGGCTAATAGATGTAGCTGCAAAAAGAACATTAATTAGGCAATGTAAATAGTAAGAAAACGAGGAAAAAAAATTCAAGTGAATGCCATATACTTTGAAGCTAATATTCTTGAGTGTTAAAGTGACTAAAAGCATGTTTTTTAGAAAGACCGCTCCATAGTCATAGCTCTTTATAATACCTGAGTTGCTGGTTTTTGTTGGGGAGGGGGGGGAAGCTAAAGTTGAAAGCGATGGTTGTTCCAAAGAAAACTTCTTACCTGGGTTAGCCAAAATTAGCACAAGATCAATATCAGGATTAGAAGCTGCTACAGCCAAAGCAAGGCATCCTCCAAAAGATTCCCCAACAAGATATATAGGTCTATTGGGTGAATGGTTGTTCTCTGACCGAATAGTTTTTTCCACCAGCTTCACCAGGTCTAAACCATGAAAATTTCTGGTAATTAGATTCAAAATAAAAAACAAAGATAAACAGTGAGTATTTTTATGTTCTATTTGTTAGATTTTGATTTTCATATAATGTCAAATGAGAGAGACAGGTTGGTCTCATTCTCAACCAATCTCTTCATGATACGCCATTAGAATTCCCATAGGACAGCTCAGGCACTATGTTTTGATCTCAATATGAGTACCTTAAACTTTAGACTATAGCAACAGTTGATGTTACAGTTTATGCCACACTATTTATTACCAATGATACACAGATCCTAAAGTATATTGCATGCAGTAACAAAAGGTAGTAAAGAGAGAGAGAGGACCTGTAAATGGTGTTCGATCCATGACAGGAATGTGCAAGCACCATGTCTCAAAAATCCTACATCCAAAGGGGGAAAAAACCATAAATTAGGCAGTGTCATATAATTATAAATTATTAGCTGGTAGCCATTCTTTCTTTCTTTCTTTCTTCTGTCGTTATATCTCTCTCGATAGCTAGTAGAGAATTCTGTGTATGAAAAGTTTCTTTCAAATTCTCCATTACTTCTATTTGATAACTCAAAGAAAAAAGGATGGTACAAATTGTTCATAGAATCAAATTGGGGTGAATATTTACTTTCCAATTCTGCGATGATTCTTAATAAGTCCAAGCCCGACGCCAAGAATGCCTGTAAAGTTCCAAAGTAAAAATAGTATATAGTGACTACTATCCTTCATCTAGAAGAATAAGGTGGTAATAATAATAACAATAATAGTAACAATAATACTTGATATGGATACAAAGCTTAATAATAAATTTGAGATGCATACAAAAGTGAGGGTGGCACTAATTAGTTTAAACTATGTAAAAATACAATTTTGGTTATTACATTTTGGAGTCACTGTCAATATGGTTCCTACATTTTAGTGGTTGTCAATTTCGTACCATTTAATTCATGAGCAAAAAATGATATCAAGTTGAAAATAATAGGAACCAAACTAACTACTACCAAAGTGTAGAGACCAAACTAGCAGTGACACTAAAATGATATGTTCACCCTTTTTTTTAATAGAGTTTTAACATATGATATCCATTTTTGATAATTGTACTCATTATTATCAGACCAATACACCAATTAATTTTTGGTATAGGCAGAGACTGAACTCCAAATTTCTTATTAAACCATAAAGATTTACCAGTTAAGTTAACTGAAACTCACATATTTTCATCTTTAAACTAAATGGAATTCACCATCTTTTTGGATAAAATAAACTTAAACTAAGCAAATTTGATGAAAGTATATTTGATCTTCTCTAAATGAAATCTAATTAATTTAGGTAAATTCTTTTATACAAATTCTCTAATTTTACTTTTTATTTATTAATTAAACATGTGACATATATTTGCATACTTTTTGGTTGATTTTTCTCATGCATTACTATTAATACTAGTTTATTATAATTCCAAATAATTATTTGAATAAAAATTTTAATCTTGAAATAAATATCAAAGAGGAAAAGATTTTATTTTCTTATTTTTTGGTCATTTGAAAGACTATCAAAAGAGAAGAAAGATCCTACATTTGGAATCTTAAAAAAAAAAAAAAGTGCTTGTATATTTTTTAGCTAGGAAGCACCTGCAAGGATACGAGTATAGGTGCGGTGCGGTTACATGGCAATTTTTGAAAAAATAGGACAAGTGCGACGGGATACTTTTATTAATTAATTATTATTTTTTTTTTATTTTTTTCCTAAAAAATTTATTTACATTTTCTATATAAATATATATATATATATATATTTTTAGTAATTAATAAAAAAATGTCATTACTCATTGCTATTCTTAAGCCAAATGATATAAATTGATGAATGTAATATCAAGTGGGTGAGTAAAAAAAATTAAATAAGAAATGGTAAATGATGAAAGATGGTCACATGGTGACTTAAAATGATTAAAAAAAATTAGAAACTAGTGGGTGGAAACCAAAACTCAAAATTTAAAAAGCCAACCCATTCTGCCGTCGGAACTAAAAAAAGCTAGTCAATCATTATGTTTTTTAGGAGAAATTATAAGGTCTTCGTGGTGGATCACATCATGCCTAGTGGTCCACTATTTTACTAAAAAATTCTTAGTTGTTTAAAATTTTGTTGACTTAGTTTATGATAAAATTATTTAAACGCCATTTGATTAAAAAAAATTAGAAACTAGTGGGTGGAAACCAAAACTCAAAATTTAAAAAGCCAACCCATTCTGCCGTCAGAACTAAAAAAAGCTAGTCAGTCATTATGTTTTTTAGGAGAAATTATAAGGTCTTTGTGGTGGATCACATCATGCCTAGTGGTCCACTATTTTACTAAAAAATTCCTAGTTGTTTAAAATTTTGTTGACTTAGTTTATGATAAAATTATTTAAACGCCATTTGTTTAAAAAAAATTTACATTTTTCACATCAAGATATTATTATAATAAAATCGTATAGCCTTGAATAACTACTAGATCTTACCAACATCTCCTAAAAAATATTAGATGTGATATCTAGCTTCGGCGCCATCTACAAATATTAAGGGCGTAAATTATATCCATAGGCTCTAGTCCCAAATAGTGGCAGACACTTTTTGACAAAAGATTAGAAAAGAAAAAATAAAACTGAAATGACAGCGTCAAAGGAAAAGCATACCTTCATCAGCCATTGAGGCATTGACAAAAGCATACCTCCATCAGCCATTTGAGTGTCTATGGGTGCAATGCAGTAAGAACAAAGAATTAAAAAACTGTGTTTTGTTATGAACTTATGATAAAATGAAACACAAACAACTTTTTCGCATTAACATCTGCCGTTAAAGAAGGAAATTTTCCTTCTTTTTTTTCTGAGCGCTTAAAAAAGGAAGTTTCCCTCTTAATTTTTTACTATTTACACTACTCTCTTTTAATTTTTTTTAAAATAGATAACTTTTAAATTTGTTTATCCTTTGCTTTTATTTTTATCATAAACCAAGTCAACAAAATTTTTAAACAGGTAGAGTCTTTTAATGGAATAGTGGACCATTAGGCAAAAGTGACGTGATTCACCATGAGAAACTTATAATATCTTGTCTTTCAGGCCTTCCAAGATTTTATTAACTTTTTCACTGTACACACGTCTTCCCAGTTCCCACTTCACATTTTCACTCTTCACTTTTCAAATCTCTAAACACACACTCTCTCTCTCCATTCAAGCTTTCAACCTCTTTCTCTCTGTGTGTTCAAGGCTTCAACCCAGTTTGCAAATGTCTATGAATCAATGGTGCCACCACCGACCAAAACTTCTGCCCCACAAAAGAAAAAGGTGCGTTTCAGGCTTTTAAAATAAAAAATAAAAAAATAAAAAAAATTGTGTGGGACGCACGTGCAGCCATTTCCAGGCCGCACCACGCGCATGAATACGGCTACAGCCATACCCTGCTTCCCAGTTTTTTAGTAACTTATTTAGTTTATTTTTATTTGTAGTCTTTTAAACCTCACACTTTTAGGCCCCATTTGGAAGTTCACAAGGGAAGAGAATGGAATTGAATGATATATATTTAAGTAACTTTGATTAGGTATACTGTTGTCCAAATAAGAAAATCAGCAGATCGAAACCAACAGTTAGTAGGAAAGTAACTGATTGGAGGAAAAAAAATCATTTAATTAACTAATAATTTTTTGGGGGGAATAGGGTCATTTTTATTATATTCTTAATGAGACATCCCAAATTAATCCATTGAGTCATGTGTAGGTATTATTTAAATAGAAAAAACTTCGGTGCTCCGGAGCAATGCTGCCTCCTCTCACATGAGGGGTGGGCCCCACGCGTGGGTCCTACCATGGGGCCCACCCTTCATGTGAGAGAAGGGAGCATTGCACCCAGAGCATGTAAAAATTATCCTATTTAAATTATATTAATCAAAATTGATATGATTATCAAAAAAAATAAATCACAATTGATATTCTTTAAATATTTTAAATTAATGATTTTTTTGTTAAATAAATTAAAGATTACATGTTAGAGTATAACAATAGTTTTAGAATACATAAAAGAGAAATGCTAAATGCACAATATTTTCACAACAAATCCTTAGTGACCGGTTATGGTGGGTAAAAAAATAATTTTAATGGTGGACTTAGATTAGAAATAGTAACAACATGCCACTTATAATTTGTTGTGAATTATTGTAAAAATATTGTGAACACAACATTACTCATCATAAAATGTATAAAAATCAACTAATTTTCAATGGATTAAATAATAAATATCATTTTTATATGTCTTTAACATACATAGTGTAATATAAGAGAAATATAATAATGGAAAAAATTCTTTTGGACTGAGTTTTCTTTTGTTTAAGGACAAGAAAGTAGAATATGCTCCAAAGAATAAACCATAAAAAAAAAAATAAAAAATTAAAAAAAGACAAAATTTAGCTACAAAATTAATTGTAGTCTAAGACTACAATCTTACTTAATAAAATAAACATTATTACAAATTTTGAAAATTTAACTGTTAAATTTTGTGTTCTTTGCGCTCTTAATAAACATGTTAAATTTTATGTCAACCAGATATTATTTACTATATGATCTATAAACTTATATTTTATACATAATTTTATATTATAAAAACTTGCAATATAAACAATCAGGTTGAAACTTGTAGTAAAACTCCTTTCCATTTCCAAAAACAAGTTTCAACCTTTCTCAAAAAAAAGGTTGAAACTTGTTTTTGGAAATGGAAAGGAGTTTTACTAAATAGATTTACTTGTAAATTTCTACCAACATATGCTCTAAATGTTCCTAAAATTAATGAGTTATATATATGACAAAAAAGTGAATACTAAATAGTAAAAGAAAAAAAATGAGACATTAATATTTCAAATGAGTGTTTGTACAATTTTTTTCTTTGATATGAATATATATATATATATATAATTTTGTTTAGTAGGTCTTGCTTAGAAAAACATTTTCCACTTAAAAGAAAAAAAAAACAAAAACAAAAACAAAAACAAAAACAAAACAAAACTAGTTTTTAATCTATTGGACTTATTTATTTGTTGACTTGCATTTTGCGATGGAAAACGTTAAAGGTGCTATAAGTTTTCTTTCATAAAATTTACAAACTAATATAACAATATATGTAATTCTTGGACTTCAACCATCTAATAAATAAATGTTTAAAATATATTTTGGTTATTAATGTCACATCAATTTTTAAGCTCCATGTAGTAAAATTCGTAAATATCCATAGCATTTCTCTTTTGTGGTACCAAAAGAAAATGCGATCAAAACAGAATGTTAATTGGTATTTTAAAAGAGAAGGGAAGGTTTACCAATTTAAAGTTTTAAACAACAGATTCTAACAATTAGGATAAAATGGGCATTTGGCTAAAGAGTTGCGGTCCAAAATAAATTATAAGAATTTAGGCATAGTATGTATGTATGTGTATATCTTCGTTCACGCCCACTAAAGTTGAGAGGATTACATTAAAAAAAAATGATTGAGAGGATTATGACTCATGACCCAATACTAATATATATATAGTAGGAATATAGTATATAAAACAATTACTCATTCATAAAATTTTAAAAGGTTTTACTAATTAGGGCATATGTTAGTAATCCATTTTAGGAAAATTTTTATCGGGAATTGAAACAGGAGTCAAATTTTTTTTACAGCTTTTTCAATTTCCAATAAAAATTTTCTTAAAATAGATTGTTAATGTATACCCTAATGGACCCAACTTTAAATTTTTGTTTGGATTCCAACAATAAATTTTTTATTGCAGCAAATCCTTGCCCGTAGTATAAATGTCCAACCGCACTACAGCAATCAAGTCAATTAGTCATTGCACACGTCACTCATATGTATTGGTCCCTGAGTAATTCTGATGTAACACCCAATTACACAACTTTGCTCACAACTTACTCATGTAGCAAGTTGTGGTTGGTGGAGGAGTGTGGAACATGGACCCACCATCACCCATGCACCAACGAGCAAAGCTATGTAATTAGGTGTGACACCATAATTTTTCATTGGTCCCTATGTAATATTAGGTTAATTAATATGCACGGGCTGCAACTAATAGCATTGAAATTTTTTTATTATTATAAATTTTGGTTCTAGGTCAAGAATATTATAAATAGCATGGGTGATATTGTTTTTAATTTTTTTCTAATCTTGAGAGGAAAAGGTAGAGTTACTTATTGAATTCCAAACATGGAACCCATCACAAAGAAATGCGCACCCCGATCTTTGACCAAACCAGCCGGATTCCTCAAAGATCTGTTTCTTTTTTTATGTCAGATACATTACTACAAAAACTTTTAGCCAATCAGAATCACACACATACAGGAACATTAAAGGGCCCATTTGGTAAAGTTGTTCTAGTAAAATTGTATGTATTTTTTGAAATACATGTGGGTAAAAAAGTGTGTGAAAATACATGTAATATTATTTAAACACTAAAAATTGTTGCTCGAAATACCCTATCAAACAGGCCCTTTATTCCAAAGTATTCAAATGGTTTGTAATTGTTCCTCGAAAAATAAAAATAAAAATAAAAATGGTTTGTAATTGAAAATCTAATCCGGCCGTACTCATAAAGATAGCAACCGGATAGGTTTTTTGTGAGGTCAAGTGACAATCTCCATCCCAATAATCACGCACACGCGGTGACGCTTGGTTTTGTTTTTTCTTTTATTTTGGTAAGTTACGAATTCCATCTTTTAATTTTATCTAAAATTTTATTCAATAATATCAATTTTTATTTATTCATTTCAGTTTTATAATTTTTATTCATTTTTAATGTAGTCCTTCTGTCCATTTCCACTTAAGAGGTTTCCAGTTAGTGTTCCAAAACAACATAATTTTAGTTTCTTTTTTTCTTTTTTTTTTACTTGAATTTCCAAAACCACGTCGGCTTTAGAAAAACTATTGGCACAGTGGAATGAATTTAGACAAAATAACTAAATTGAATTGAACAAAGGTAAAACTTATAAGAGTGAAATAAATAAATCAAAAGTTTTAGAATTGAATTGAATTTTAAGTAAATTTGTTTAGATGATGCAATTTGTAATTTACTATTTCTTTTTCTTTTTTTCTTGCCCTTTGTTTTAATACTTTTTAAAAATATATAAGGAATTTTAATTATTTTTGAAACTACCAAATATAAAAGACTACAAAGTATAAACTACATATCACTACATCCAACTCTAACCCAAATTTATCTAAAATATAAAAATAAATATATTGAAAAAATATAATTTCATTTAGGATAAGCGACAATGAAAAAAAAAAACACTTTTTATTATTGGCATATTAATATCAAGAATATCACTAAAATTTTCACAATTCCTCTTATGTTTTGTTTTTTAGTAGATAAGATGTATATAAGAAGGTAGTATTACATTATATCAAATAGTATACGTACGTAATAAATTTTCTTTTTCTTGTATATGAGAGAGTGCGTTATACATTCACAAGTAAGGTGCATTAAAAATTGTACAAAAAGTGAATGTAAAGATATAGAAAGGAAAAAAAATATTAAAGACCGTCCCCACCCCCCACCCATCTCTCGTAAGAGGCGGTATTACATGTATGCACCCTCTCACGTGAAGTAAACCCTACACTTCTGAGATTAATCTCCATATAAGAGGGTGATTACATGATTGATTTTCTCCTCTTGTACACATGAGTAATCCAATTGTCACCCGACTCACCCATACCGTCCCAACCAGACAAAAGTTTATGATCAAATAATGATTCTTGGAAAATGTTTTCCTTAGAAAGAAAAGGTGATACTGTTCTACGGTAAACCAATGATGGCAAAGCGAATTTGCCTCCATGGACACCGAAAAGACACCAAAAATTTTACAAACTTTTTCTTTATCTTTGTGCTGAGATGGGCCCAACTGAACTGACATGAGTGGGAGGCATCACAAGGGTTTTAAATACTTTTCATCAAATTATTGCTTGGTGATTACCAAAAGGTCCTAAACCAAAAGCAGAGACAGAAAATCTACCGAAAGGAAAATCATATAAAAAAATATTTAAAAAATTAAAAAAAAAAACGAATATTCAATATCACATCGTCAAAATAATTTTTTTATAAATGGGTGCCTGTTATAACATTAACGTGTACAGTTTAGTTTTTGTTGAAATTTTTATTTATTTATTTACTTAAAATTAATAAAAAAAAATCAATTATATACACAAACAAATAAGTTAATACAAAAGCTCCAAACAATAGCTTATTAGTTGAGACAAAGTAATCAAATTTTACGACAAAATAGAGAAAATGGCAATGTTTTGAGTCACATACCACGATATGCATGTCTACCAACTATTTTATTGTGTCCTATTAGTTCATTTCATTTCACTAAATGCGACATAAAAAGAAATAATAAGCGATAATATCAATCTCATATAGTCATAAAAGCAAATATGGAAAGAACGAGAGAGAGAGAGAGAGAGAGGATTTGTACTGACCAGGCAAAAAGAGAAGCAGAGGAGAGTTCTTCAACGGAGGACCACACTCTAAGGGCGTGAACCACCGAGGCGGACCACCGTCCGATCTGCTTATCAACTCCTTTGACCGCTCAAAGTATTCCTTCAACACTCTCCCATTCTGCTCCACCTCATCATCACTTGCCGCTACTCCTGCCTCTCCTAATTCCTCGCTTTTCTCCGATAAACGACGCGTCGGAGTCGGAGTCGGAGTCGCTGTCGTCGTTGGCGTTGGCGTTTGCGTCTGCTCGGTGGAAACAGCGAGTCGCCGAAAGGAAATCGGATTTGACTTGCTAAACATCTCGACCGACGGCGTAAAATCCCGGCGGATTACCGGCGATAAACTGGTAGGAAAAAAGGAAACTCCGGTGACCGCCATGGCTAGGCTAGTAAAACTCTCTGCTGCTGCTGCACGGAAACAGTACACAGAGAGAGAGAGAGCAGTACTAGCTAAGCTTGCGGTAGAGATCTAAAAAGGCCTCTCAAAATCTGAGAGAGAATTAAATAAACAAAGATACTATGCAAATAATGACTTATTGTAACAGTGACAGGAACAGTATGAGGGGTAGAAAAATTTTTAGGTACCCGGAGTCTTCCGCTCACATTTATTATGGACTCCACCATAAATTTAGTGAACAGACCCTACTATGAATGTGAGATAAAAAATGTATCATTCTCTATACTCTGATAGTACTTAAAAATTACTCATGCCAAATAGTTAGGGGTACACCCACAAATTTTATCTTATTTTATTTTACTATCTTAAAATTTTACTTTATCAATTATACAATACTATTTTAAAATATATTTAACAACTCAATTTTTATTTTTTTATACAGCATATTAAAATAATACATCTTCACAATTATATATCTTATACAACAAATTAAAATAGTGAGGAGTGGAGTGAGACAAGTCAGCGTTACTTTCGGGGTGACCCAGGCCAGCCGACCTGATTTTATCTAGAAATGTGAGAGGCAAGTGCATTTTGATTGGGTGTTTCGCGGAACGTTTCATTTTTATTTGTTTGTTTGTTTCTGCGCGTTACTACTCCATTCAATTTTAACGGACCGTCGCTTCCCACGCTTCCCATACTTTTTTGTAGTTTCCTATTATAGAGAAAAACAAAATTATATTTTAAAGATGTAATTACACCTCTTTCACTCTCTTTTGAAATTTGAGAAAATAACAATCTATCCTAAACTTAAAGGAAAAAAAAAAATTTCCATTGAAAATATTATGTGCTAACCTGTCCTTTGTTTAAAGGGAGATTTCAAAAATTATCCTCTATTTCATAATTAAAATTCTTTGTTTTAAAATTTTAATTAAAGTACATTTAAAAAAATATTTAGTATGAATTTTTCTTATTATTATTTTTTTCTTTTTTCAACGAGTTATGGAGAGATTTGTCATTGTAATTGTTCTAGTACTTGATAAATTTTGTATTTTTATTCTAAATTTATCAGTTATTTTTTTAGTAACCCTAATTAAACTTTTATAAACAAATGGTTATAGAAATTTAGAATATTTTGTTACTAATATAAACAAAAAGGGTTAGTATTAATTTCTTCAAACCTCAAGAGAAGTGAGTGCTTTTTCCCTTCAGGTTTGGCATATAGTGTCATTCCCCCCAAGCCTCAAAGGAGATGAGTGTAAGTCTCCCTATTTTAAATATAAAAAGAGTAATGTAAGGACCACATATGTTATCATACATTCTTTTCACAATTATCTTAAATGATATATTGTAATTGATTATCTATCATTTTCACATTGACTCACCTCTTTTCTCTGACACTCACCACCTATGACTTGGTAAGTTGACATATAATTGAGATGTATAATAAAATTGGTGTTAGTGGTAAACTAGATGAATTTGATGTTCAACAAGAGTCACAAATCTTATAGCAAATTTTCTAACTTTTGAAACAGTAAATTGTTAATGTGAATAATAAAGTGATTTCAATGGTAGATCATGTGATAATTATTAATAAAATGTTAGTCTAACAGTTATGAAATCTTTTGTAAAAAATGCTTTTGTAACATTACTCATATAATGTTAATCCAATCACAAGATTGTATATCAATAATAGTAAAAGTATTATATTAAAAATGTTATATTCTTAGTATTATTCTATTATTTTTTATTATCGTGAGATGTTTTTTAATAATTTATATTATTTAGTACGTTAAGTATCGTATCTTCTTCAAACAAATATATGAGTAAAAATTTAAATTTAATGTTAATTTTACTATAACATAAAAAAAAAAAAAATATTTTAATCTAATAGTATATAAATATTATACAAATATAAGGAAATTATTTAAATTTAATGTTAATTTTACTATAACATAAAAAAAAAAAAAATATTTTAATCTAATAGTATATAAATATTATACAAATATAAGGAAATGTATAGAGTATTTTGTACTTTTTATTAAGTAATGTCAAAAATACAACAATTTTCAAGAGGTTTAACTATAGTATATTTTCCGCTGAATAGTTAAAGCATACATTTTTTACAAAGACCTCATGATTCAAACCCTCCAACCCCGTCTATCTGATTATTAAAATAAATAATAAAGGAACACGTCTATCTTATCGAAATATACAGCATGTTTGTCTTTTCCTTGGTTAAAAGCTTAAAGCTTGATTCAAATTTTTATCAAGCATAAAAAATTAAGAAAGAAATTAAAAAAAAAAAAAAAAAAACAATGATAAGGAAGACATGCATGGTTTTTCATCGTGAATACTTATCATAAAGTGATTGATTTCTTTATATGAATTTTGTATTTATTTATTGAGGAGGAGTTGATTATCCAAACTCATATCTATCTTTTATTTATTTCGGTCCGGTTAATGTATGTATACCTATTGAAAAAATTGTCAAACTTTTTTCAAATTTTCATAAAAAAATTCTTGAAATGATTTATTAAATATATGTCATAAGGGTATACGTTAGTAAAACTCTATTTATTTATTTAATTATAAGGAAATATTAACGGATAACCTAAGAGCATTTGTTAATAAACCATTTTAGGAAAGTTTTGATGGGAAAAGAAAAGAAACAATAATTAATGTTTTGGCATCTTTTTTCTATTTCTCTTAAAAATATTGTCAAAACTTTCTTAATATAGTTTGTTAACAATTGCCCTAAAAGTATCTGTTAACATGACTCTTATTTATATCATATAAAGAGGTTGTGAGTTCTGATAAATTTATATGATATATTATTTTATTGTTGAATAACACGTTCTTCACAAAATTATATTACCCAGTCCTTTTAAAAAAGAGTAATGGCACGACCATAATATTTGTCACAACGTACTCACATGGCAAGTCATAAGCAGTGGAATTGTGAACTCATCACTTTTACTCTACTATTCACAATTTGTTACATGAGCAAGTTGTGATCCTAGCATTTTCCTTTAAAAACGACTCTTCTCCTTTGCCCAAGGCCTAGTCTATGTCCTATCACATTGTGACTTTCTTGATGGAATTATATTGTTAAACCAAAAAAAAAAAAAAAAGATTCCTACTCAAATTATAGATGGAATTATATTGATATGATAATATGTACTGACTAGGAAAAAAAGAGAAGCAGAGGAGAGTTCTTCAACAGAGGGCCGCACTCCAAGGGCGTGAACCACCAAGGCGGACCACCGTCTGATCTATTGATCAACTCCTTTAACCGCTCAAAGTATTCCTTCCACGCTCTCCCATTCTGCTCCACCTAGGGGTGGCAAATGGGCGGGTTGGGTCATAAATGGGTTGGGTGTATAATTACCCATTTATCCATTTATGACCCATTTATATATAAATTAATCATCCATTACCTGCCCAACTCATTTAATTAGTAACCCGCCCATTTAACCCAATATGATCCAAATTAATAAATAACATGTTAAAAAGTTTAAAAACAAAAATTAAAAAGTTTAAAAATCACTTTTTCTGTTCTTTCCTTTTATTTTTCCTTCACAAAATTCATTTCTCAGCAACCAAATAGACAATCAGAGAAAAAGAAAGAGAAAAAGTTAAAGTTGTCAACTTCAAAACAAAAAAACAAAAACAAAAAACAAAAACAAAAACAAAAACAAAAACTCATAAATCACTTTTTCCTTCTTTTTCCTTTCATTTCTCAGCAACCAAACAAAGCGTTAGAGAGAGAGAGAGAGAGAGAGAGATTCGAACAGAGAGATAAGATCTACGTCGTCTTCTCCTCTGCAAATTCCTCATCGGTGCCACCTCTCCCTCTCCATCTATTTCCTCTACCTCTCGGATGAGGAAGAGTCTGTGTCTTTTAACAAAGGAAGGCTTAACAACGAGTTGTATGAGGAAGATAGAGATAATGATATGGTGGCAGACTTCGAGCTTCGTTGGAGGAAGTGTTTGAGGGATTTGGTGTTTGTGCTTGTGGTGGTGGTGGACGACGATGTCGTTTTTGGGTCGGGTTTGGGGTTTGAGTTGTGGTAAGAGTTTTTTAAGGCCGAGAATGTCTTTCCAACAACTAGAACATCTCAAAGCTTTGGGAGAAAAGAGGTACGTGTCGATGCTGGAGATCTCTAGTCTTCGGTGAATTTTTGGAGATTTCGACAACCTGATCTCGGAAATGGTGGCATCGTTGACTTGAGATTTGACCGACGAGAGTTGTAGTGGAATGAGCTTTCCGTCAGAGAAGAGCTTGTTGGCGGGGAGCATGGCCACCAGATCTTCTAGCCTGAACTCAAAATCTCCAGTCGATGCTTCCAGATCTGGTAGCTCGGAAAGAGGCGACGATTTCACCAGCGAAGCTTGCGGCGGCGGCGGCTTGGGAGTGGCGAGCTTTGAAGAGTCGTCGTCGCAACTAAAGGAGATGCGAGGGCTGAGCTAGCCGTAGGTCACCGAAGCTAGGTCAATAAAGCTCTCTGGCGACATTCCGATGTTGTTTACACATGCTAAGGCCATTTGGATTTTTATTTAAATTTAAATTTTAGATGGGTTTAGTGGTTATTAGTGGATTTATCCATTTAGACCCATCTAATTAAATAACCAAATGGGTCTTTATCCATTTAACCCAAATATTTAAATGAGTTGGGTTAAGACTTATCCAAATAAGATGGGTAATGGGTGGTAGGGGTGTGCAAAAAACCAAAGAACCGAAAAAGCCGCTTCAAACCGGCCAAACCAATGCAAAAATTTCGGTTCGGTTTCGCTTTTATTATATAAAAAACCGAAATTTTCGATTTGGTTTTCGGTGTCAAATTTTAATACACCGAATTGACCAAACCGAACCGAAATATATTATTATATTAAATATAAAATATTTTGTAAATATTTGACTCTCTCTCTCTACTGGATACGCTTTGGTTGTTCTCAAAAAAAAAAAAAAAAAAAAAAGATATGCTTTGGCAGTTTGGCATATATGCTTTTGGAGCTTTGCTTTGGGCAGTGAGCCTCCAAAGTCCAATCCATCATTTCATTTTGAACCAATTCAGTGACTAAGTAAACTAAGTTATCAAATGATTCAAACTAAGTTATCAAATAAGTTACCAAGTGACTAAGGAAACTAAGTTGCAGTGGGCCTTTTTTATTTTTTTAGTCATCAATTCAAAATTCAAATGTTCCGGCCATAGCATTTTAAAACCCATTACATTAATCACCTATAATTAAACTAACTAAATATATAATTAAACTAATTAAATTAAAACTAATTGAACTATAAAATAAAAGGTGGAAACCCTACCCTACATACCCGGCCCACTCTTTCCTTTCACTCTCACAGTCTCACACTTTCCACTCTCTAACGTTCAGACATCAGACTGCCTCCACTCCCTACCTTTCACACTTTCCACTCTCTCCCTTTGTCGTCCCTCCACAGCCACCCTCCTATGTCGGCTTAATCATCGGCTTCTCATCTCCCACGGTGAGTCTCTGTCGTCACCCCCACACTTTCACTCTCCCTCTGCGTCGCCCTCACACTTCCACTCTCACGCCGCCTCCCCACGCGGCTCTCTGTTTTGTGTTTCTCTCTGTTTTGTGTTTTAGGTTTTGAAAATAGAAATCTTGATACCCTCTGACCCTCTCTCTTTTTGTGTTTCTCTTTCTTTGTGTTTTGTGTTTCTCTGTGTTTTGTGTTTTAGGTTTTGAAAATAGAAATCTCGATACCCTCTGACCTTCTTCTGTTTTGTGTTTCTCTTGAAATTTTTGGTTTTTAATCTTGTTTGTATTTAATGGGTGTTTGTAACAAGTTACAAACACCCATCAAATACACAGAGAAAATTTTTCTTTGTTAAATATGTTTCTCTTTCTCTGTGTTTTGTGTTTTGGGTTTTGAAATAGAAATCTCGATACCCTCGCTCTGACCCTCTCTCTATTTTGTGTTTCTCTCTGGGCCACAACTGGTTCCTAACAAAGGCCCAAAATAGTTTTCTAAAAAAGACTTAATTAGAATACAAAAGGCCATAAAATAAAAGACTTGAATGTTGCATTTAAAAAAAAAAAAAAAAGCCCAAACATAAAATTTTTGGATAAAAAAATCAAAGCCCAACTGGCCCAAACTCTAGGCCCAAAAACCGAACCGACGGTTTTTCAACTATTTTGGTCGGTTTCGATTGAAATTTTTAAAAACCGAAAATTTCGGTTTCGGTTGGCCGGATTAAAAAAAAAACCGACCGAACCGAATCGATTATAGCCCTAATAGGCGGGTTCATAGATATGGATAAAAATTGTCACCCCTAGTTCCACCTCATCAACACTTGCCGCTACTTCTACCTCGCCTAATTTCTCACATTTCTCTAATAAACAGCGCAGCGTCAGAGTCAAAGTAGCTGTCGTTGTTGGCGTTTGCTTGGTGGAAATCGGATTTGACTTACTAAACTTCCCGACGATGACATCAAATCCTGTTGGATTACCGGCGATAAATTGGCAGGAAAAATAGAAACTATGGTGACTGCCATGGCAATGGTAGCAAATTCTACTGCACGCAAACAGTACAGAAAGCGGAGCACTATTTAGCTCGTGTTCCTCCTCTCATAAATCTAACATAATTTTTTTTTTTTTTTAAATGTTTGTTTGTGCGGGTGATTATTGTATTTGACTGACGGTTGCTTCTTCTCACGTTTCTCATGCGTTTTGTATTTTCTTGTAATAAGGGGGAAAGTAAATTTTTTTATGGGAAAGACCTTCTTAGTATTAGTGTATACCGTTATGATACGATTTATGTGTACCGGACATATACGATATGAACACATATCACCCTTTTAACTACAAAATATGAGTACATTAAGGACACAATATATTTTAAGATTTTATTAGCGGATGCTTTGAGAGAATTCCTTAATGAAATATTTTTGGAAACTTTTTATGAGAAAATTAAAGAAGAAAAAAAGATTTTCTGAATGCTTTTTTTATTTTATTTTATGGGAAAAGTACTATATTCTATAGTACTTTTATATATATATATATATAATTTGTGACGTGGCTTGCTATGATTGAGTTGTATAATTGGTGTTAGTCGTAGAACAGATGAATTTGATATTCATTAAGTCTTAGAATCATGTTATATGTTATAACAAATTTTACAACTTTCAAGATAGTAGTTGTTGATGCAAATAATAAAGTGATTTCAATGAATTTTACAACTTTCAAGGTAGTAAGTTGTTGATGTGAATAATAATGTGATTCCAATAATAGACCCATATGATAATTAATAATAAAATGTCAGCTCAATAACTGTGAAATTTATTGTTTTTGTAGTATTACTCATAGGATGTTAATCCTATTGCAACATTGTGTATCAATAATTGTAAAAATATTATATATTAAAAAGTTATATTCCTAGCATTATTATTTTTTTTTATTGCGAGAATTTTTTTAATAATTTAGTACATTAACTATCTTCTTCAAATAGATATTTGAGTAAAAAAATTAAATTTAATGTAAATTTTAATAGAACATAATTTTTTTTAATCTTATAATATGTAAATATTATACAAATATAAGGAAATGTATAGATCTTTTTATATTATTGATCAAGTAATGTTATAGATACATCAATTCTAAAGAGGCCTTGATCATCCGTGTGCATGATTTGAGGCTTGGGAACCTACCCCAATTCTGAAGAGCAGGTTTGACTATAGTAATATTTTCCCCCGGAATACTAAAAGTATATGTTTTGAATGAAGCCTTTGAGATTCAAACCCACCCAGTTTTGTCTATCTGATTATTAAAATAAATAAATAAAGGAACACATTTATCTAATTAAAATATTAAAATATATAGCATGTTTGTCTTTTCCTTGGTTAAAAGTTAAAAAAATACTTGTTGAATAATTAGATCGAGTCAAATTTTTATCAAGCAATGATAATAAAAAAAAAAAAAAATTAAGAAATAAATTCAGAAAAAGGGGGAAAAAAAGATTAGCAATGATAAGCAAGACATGCAACATGCGTTACACTTTTTTTTCCCTCACAGTTTTCCATCGTGGATACTTGCCATAAAGTGATTGGTTTCTTTATACAAAATTTGTATTTATTATTATTATTTTTTTTTGATGAGAAAATTTGTATTTATTTAAAGAGGAGGGATTGATTTTTCAAACTCATATGTATTTATCATATAAAAAGGTTTTTTTTTATTATTATTTTATTTTGAGAGAGAGTTTCAATCTATACTCCTGATGATAATTCTTTATCATTAGACTAAGACACCAATCAATTTTTGGTATAGGCGATGATTGTATCTTAGATCTCTCTTATACAACTATCAGAGATGTTACCAGTTGAGTTAATTGGAACCTATATCATATAAAAATATTGAGTTCCATTAACGAATGCCATATATTCAAATCAATCATCAATTTCTATTGTACCCATTAAAAGGTGGAAAATTACACAAGCCTCCCTAGAGGCTTCACAAAATTATACAACCCAATCGTTTTAAAAAAATGACTTTTCTCATTAAGGATTGTGTAAATCATAAGGCCCCATTACTATAATAAAAGGCCCCACAATTGTTAAAAAAATTATCTATTCGATGATAGTTGATTTTTTAAAGATAAAATATATAAGTCAATTGTGCATTCTTTCCTTCACCTTCATACATACATACATACATACACACACACACACACACACACACATATATATATATATATATATATTTATATTTATATATATCTTGGGTTCAAGTTACACCTCGTATAACTTGAAATAATGTTATATCATCCAATTTATATCATCTAATAACTTTTTATTGGATGTAAATTTTAACAAATCCATTGTTGGTTTAAATTTTCTTCTTATACTCTACATCCTTACAAAATTTCAAGATAATCTAAGATTAATAACTATGTTATTGATCAAATGTAAAAATTATAAGTTTTTGTGTTTTAAATTGTGCATAAAAGATGGGTTTCTAGAACGAATAGAAAATAGTATTCGATAGGCATGAATCTTGGTATGCGTGTTGAGAATGTAGAGGAAATGTACCACTGAGGGGTGTGGTCTAGTGGTCTTAGGTGATGCACAAGATGCGCTAAGTGTGAGGTCTAAGGTTTGAGTCCAAATATGGACTCATTTAGGCTACCTCACTTAACAACTCAAGGTTCACTAGTGTCTCTCGTGGGGCTAGGAAGTTATGGCTCACCGTGGTCCCCTTACACCCCAGCAGGGTCCTGGATCCAGTGAATAAGGTACTACTATGGTCACACCCAGGTAGGATTGCCATGTTGGTCGCCCCTTCTACCCATTTTTTTGTTCATAAAAAAAAAAATAGAGGAAATGTAATCCAATAGTGGAATTTAAAAAAAATTAATCCAAAAAAAAAGTTATTAGGTGGTTACTTAGTAACACTCCATTTGTTTTGATGTAAAATATTTTATACATTTTACCATGTATGTTTTGGTGTAAAATCTAGTCAACTGTAAAATATTTTCCAATCAAACTATAGAATAACCTCTCCTAAACGTAAAATATTTTACGCTTAAATAAAGTGTAAAACATTTTACACTTCTTTTCACACAACTCTCCCTCAGTCAAAATGGCACGATAGAATTGTTTACCAAAATATATATCAATCTACCACTGTTTCGGAAATATTTAGAGATCTACCACTTTTTTGGGTACTCAAGTTTGGAGAACTTGAGTTTTCCATGGTACTCAAGTTCCATAAACTTGAGTTCTTAAAAAAATTTTCCGGCAAATTTGAAGACTATTTTTTCAAAGAACTCAAGTTCATGGAAAACTCGAGTTCCCCAAACTTGAGCACCCAAAAAGTGATAGATCCTTAAATATTTCCAAAACATTGATAGGTTGATATATATTTTGGTAAATAGTAATATTTGGCTATTTTGGCCGCTCTCCCTCTCTCTCACAACTACAACAACCCCCTTCCCTCTCACTCTCGGGTTCTCTCTTCCTTCAAACCAAAGCCACAGAGCCATTCATCACTCTTAGGTTTGTCAACATCACTCATCTCCAACGCCATCGCCACCGCCACTTCCACTTTTCATCAGCTTGTACTCCACCATCATCAACTCCATCCATTGATTTTTGGTTCAAACTTTTCTTTTTTCTTTTTATGGTTCAATGATTCAGTTCATCATCCTCCATCACTGACTCCACTTCCACCTCCATCATCATCAACTAAACCACTGATTCTCAATTTGGGATTTTTTTACCGCTGCATTGGTTTATCACTTGGGTTTTTTGGTTGGTTTGTGGGTTTTGGTGGGTGGCTAGTGGTTGCGTTTAATTTGTGGGTTGCGATGGGTGGCTGAGATTCGGGGTGGGTTCTCCATGTCTTTGCACTGTGGGTTCTATTAGATTTTGATTGCTCTTCTTCTTCTTCTTCTTCTTTTTTTTAATAAAAAATTATAGTAATTTTTTTGCGGGTGATTCATGGTTGATAAATTTGAGAATTGAGTTTGGGTTGTTAAGAAGTTTGAGTTTGGGTATGAGAATTTATGGTTGGGTTTTGATGAAATTTGAGTTTGTTCGTTGAGAATTTTTGAGCTAGGTTTATTCTAATTGAAGGAAAAATTTATGCATTTTCATGTACACAACCAAACACTGTAAAATGCAAATATTTTCAGTAAAATATTTTTCATTGAAATAAACGGAACGTTAGAGTTATATCAAGTGTAACCGAACCAAAAAAGAATTTATTAAAATAACAGAAATTGTACAAACTACATTGAATTTCCAACTAAGGTTTGTACACCACAAACAGACATCCATTCATGCATAATTTTATGGGCCATTTTCAATTTTGAATGATTACTAGAAGGGCGAGTTTACGGGCCATTTCAATTTCGAATGATTACTAGAAGGATGAGTCCACAACGGAAGCACTTTACAAAGTGTCAAATAAACTCTTTAAGTTTTTAGTATGAACAAGACTTAGATACAGTACTTAGGTGCTGTTCCTTAAATTCCTCTTTTAAGATTCTGTCATGTGGCTTTTTTCTAATTGATAGAAGTGTATTTTTTAAGTTAAGTAGCCACATGACAGAATTTTAAGAGGAAAACTTAAGAAACAGCACTTAAGTTACTATTAATAAGTTTGGTCCTTTTAGTATTGTGAATTGTCAATAATGGAAGTTTGGTAGTTGAAGATAGCTTTCTATAATAGTACTATTTTTGAAACTTGTCTGGATACAAGGATAGGGCACTTAAAGTGAGAAATTCAACAAGCAAACAAACCCAATAAGGTAGTTATTATCAAACAATAGTATTATGAAAAGAAACGTTTTCTTTAGGTCGAGCCAATAAAATAAAAAACCACACCATTAATGGTTCTCAATTAAAAAACTCATTCAATTTGATAGCATAAGATTTTTCACAGTTAAATTGATATAATAATATAATTAAGGGTGAGCCAAAAATGTTGGTTTGGACATTGGATTTGGAGGGGCCAAAGTGGGAATAAAAGTAATATGTAAATTAATATTAGAGGAGCAATTTAAGATATAATTGAAACTTTGGAAGCTCAAATTTATAAATTTTTCAAAAATATAATACTACAAAAGCAAAGTATGATCTATGGCATTTAAATTTATCAACTTAAATGTGGACCATTATATTTGGATATAACTTAGGTACTGTTTCTTAGATTCCCCCTTTAAGATTTAAAAATGAGGCTACTTAACTAAAAAATGCATTTTCATTCCATGAGAAAAAATTTCACATAACAGAATCTTAAAATAGGAACTTAAGGAATAGCACGTAAGTATTTTACATAAGATTTGCCCATTATATATATTCTATTCCAATGCTAATGCTATGTACGGTTAATTAAAAAAGATTCTCTATAAAGAAAAATATATTATCAAAGTATTATCAAAACTGTAGTGAGTCACTTGTAACTTTAATATAATCTCACCTAGAATAAATTATAGAAATGCAAACATAAATTAAGCTACTCAACGTAAGGATGGCATATAATACGTAAATTTTACTATATTAAAAATACAAAATTATGATAGATGATCAAAATACTTAAAATAAATTTTAAAATTTATTTTCACATACTTGAAATTTTTTGAAATATAATTTTAGTAGGATTAGATTTTTAAATTTCATGAAAATTAATTAATAAAGTTTTACCTAAATTGAACTATAGTTGGAATAAAAATTTAAATTACTTGAAACTTACCTTCTCAAAAAAAAAAAAAAAAAGTTTATAGATTTTTACCTAGAGTGAACTAATTTAATTAATGAAAATTTATACATTTGTCACAAAGAGAAGATAGCTGCTTGGCACAGCCATGACTTCTAGACCAGACCTTTCGTATAGAGTTAGAGTATAGTATATGATACAAAAAATATATTAGGTTGTAATATATGTGGTAATCACATATTAAAAGTAGAAACTTAATAGAGAAATTATACCGATCTAATATTTAGAGTTTACTCAAGCAAACTTTCTGTTTGAGGATTGCTTAGGTGAAGATTGAGCGAAGTTCAGATTTTAATGAATGCCCAAGCGAGTGTCATGTAAAGATCGATCGAACTTTCTTTTTAAGGCAATTTGAGGTTTGCTTGGCGTTTGGTCGAGCAAAGTCGTTTAAACTTCAGTTTTCTATAGAATTGTGCAAACAATTGAACCTAAAAATTCTCACTATTACTAACATTTACTGATTGTTGCTAACTTTATTTAGAGTGTCTCACTCTTCATTGGTGACATTTCAATAATGTCTCTTCATTCTCCATATATGCTGTTTTTTTTCATATTCAGTAAAAGGGTTAGAAAAATATTAAGAAATTTTATGAATTCTCTAAAATTGTTATTTGTAGAGCAATTATACTAGTCTAATGTTTATATTTTACTTGAGTGAAATTTCTGTTTCAGGGTAGCTCGGGTGAGCGTAGCTTGAATATTGAGTAACACTTTTGTTTTCAGGATTACTTTAACGTGTCACACAAAGATAAATCTAACTTTCTATTTGAGGACATTTGAGGTTTGCTTAAGGTTCCCTCAAGTGAAATACTTCACTTGAACAAAGTCATTCACTCATTTGGAACCTTTTTTTGGTTGTTGTAAAATTGTTATTAATGGCCAGTGATTGTTATTAATCGTATTTAGAGTGTCATGAGTCATGACTCTTCATTGGTGACTTTTTAGTGCCACCTCTTCAATGATGTCTCTTCATTCTCTGTATATATTGTTCTTTTCATATTCACTAAAAAATTCAGAGTTTAAAGGTGGGAATTTCAGATGTAAAGCTATGTGTGGCCTGGTAAATTAACCGAGACAATAAATTTCTGTAAGGATCGTTTTCTCTTTTTTCCTTCAAATATGCAAGGCATCTTCCAACCTCAGACTTGACTTGTAAATATAATTCATGAGCTTTGTCCCTGTCTTTTAATTCCTGCTTCAAACCTTCAGAACATGATTAAAAATTAAGGTTATTACTTGCATCTTACTTACCACATAAAGAAAAACAAAAAAACAAAAACTTGCATAAAAAATTCAACCTATTAAAGCTCAAACTTCCAATGACTACTGCTCAAGCAGAGGCACAGGTTACAAAGGTCCTGAGATTCAGGTAAGATATAGACAAATTGAAGAATGAGGTTGACATACAGTACCTACAATGTTTCTATGCTAATTGTCGCCCTGCATAACAAACACCCTCTACTATACCATATATCTGGCTTCATACTTGGGACTATGATTTAGGAATTCATAAGAACACATGCTTCATGTTTTTCAGTTGGAAATGATAAGCTATAATCATATAAATGACCATACTGAGATGCCATATCAATGCAGGTTTGAACATAATTCCCTTAGTAAATAAGAGAATGGCATGGATGGATATGATAACAACTAGATGATTGTTGCTTGAAATTATTCTTTTTAGGCTGCTTCTAATGAATTGGGTATTTTGCATGATGATCTACCAATTGAATTTGTTTCCAATCTAGGGGATATGTAAGGTGGAGATCAGTCCCAATTAGATGCACCGCAGTATCATAAAGCCATTTTTTAAAAGGTTCACTTTCATTTTAAAGAGGACTTCAATTTTTATTTTATTTTTTTTTAAATTCTTAGGCTAAACTTGATACAGTACACTTTATTACTAGCATCAGACATTCAAAGATATTGGTCATCTAACTAATAACCATACCTTCTGTTTCAATGGGTTTGCCGAAGTAATAATAAAACCGACCAGGAAATTTTGGTAGAATTCCTGGTAGATGTAAATCTTGGTTTGCCACCTCCCCAGTAGCATCAGTCCTACAATACAAGATCATGGTAAAATTAAAATAAGGAACAGGAAGGAAAGGGCAAAATAAATTTGAGACCAAATTTATGGAAAGAAAAGATCCAATGGAAGTCAATGCCAGAGGAACTTAATATACCTTAAGTTTACAGCCGCATTTGTTAACTTCTCTATTTGATCCTTCAAGTAAGGAATCTTCATTTGGTCATCATAATCAAAAACTAGCTATCAGTTGAAAGAAACCATTTATTCATTAGTGAGAAAACCAGTAAAACCCAGAGACAAAAAAGTGAATCTAAATATAAACTAGCCAGAAACAGCAAATAGCGGTAATTTTGATATGTCAAGTTTAAACTTTTCGTCAAAGCAATTAGCATGTCATACCCTTCTCAAATGAACATCCCTATCTCATTGTGTACAGGAACACTGATAAAAAAGTTCACCTTAATTTACATAGAAAATTACGGGGAGAAACCCTTTGTTCAGCGATTATGGTTCTCTCCACATAACACAAGTAACATTATCAAACAAGGATAAGCACATACATGTAGAATTGTAAATTAAGATAAATTAATAAGACTATGAATATAGATCCAGGTTTCAATGTTTAGATCTAAGACAATTTGGAAGAAATAAGGCATCAAGTGATGACCCGTGCGAGTGGTGTTCAACTAGCAGCTTAGCCAGCTAGAAACTACAATTCATATGAAGATATGCATAGAATGGAAATTAATAATTGATGAAAAAAATGTTACAAAGTGAAGTTCTTAGCTTACTTCGCTTATATCGTCTTCTCCAACAGCACCAAAAGGTATGATTTTGGCTCTAAATCTTGCAGCCATCCTGACAAACTCTGACTGTTCTGGCCACATTAACTTGTATTCTTCACCCTGAAAGTACAAAAAACCAAGCATTTCAAAACTATTAAAGTTGTATATTCTAAAAAACACATCTCATTTATGTTGATATGAAATACACACAATCAATACATTCGAAAAAGAGTAACCATGTCTGCACATGTCAATGCTTATAATTGTATAAATCACACCGGAGCCTGGAGGGAGAGAAGGCAACATTTTGCATGATGAGATCATTTAGCATTTCTCCTTAGACTGTAAATTTCTTGAGTATGTTAATAATAAGCATTAAGGTTGAAGGGGAGTTAATTTTCAGTAATAAGCTTTAAATTCAAAAATAACCAAAGCATTGTCATTAACTCATCCAAAGGTTTGTGAACCATCCATTAATTCACTACCTTCTGTAATTTTACTTGAAAAGGCAAGCAAAGTATTAGAATATCTTGGACTGCAAGTTGGGGTGGTGGAAGCAAATCAAGCAGAACCCAACCAGTAAATTGACAAGTTTGGCTTTTCCTAGCTTGGATTGAGCCTTGATCGAGAACACTACCAGAACTCAGGAAGGGCTAAGCTCAAGTTATATATCATATTTTAAAAGGCATGATATTGTATGGTTTATATGTGTATGATCAATGTAATAATAGATATAAGGAATTGATTTGCCTAGTTTTAAGAATACTTCATATTCTTTCCTTGTTTTAATCTTGGCCCTTTTTTTTTTTTTTTGATTAAAATTGTGAATTGTATATATATTGTGTAATACCCCGATTTTTATGATCATCACTGTCATTAATATTATTATTAATATTAAGCCTTGATCACCAGTTGTGGGGTTTATATATACAACTAGGCCTGTTCGTACTACATATGTTGTGGTAACATGATTACTGGTGGTGTACAGTTAAGAGGATTTTTTTTTTTGTTTGATACAGTTAAGAGGATTGATGTCAGGTTTCACAATATTATGAATTTGGCTGTTAGTTATGTATACCTTTTAATTGGTGAACTTGGATCAATTTATAGATTCTAAACCGCAAAACATGAATGAGAATGACTTTTACAACTTAATTATTTTATGATTGGTTGAGGACCTAAATATCAAGTGGTGGCCTAGAATATTAATTGTGGCTATAGAAGTTCGTTTGAACTCTAGTAGTATAGATTAGCTTTTGAGGTAATATTGTTGCAGTGGGACCTTAATAAGGAATATTAAATTGATTAATTCAATGGTGTATACAAAAGTAGTTTCCATACCTTAGTTTTGTAGGACGGTAGGAAAGAAAACGATTTTAGTTAGTAGGTTTCTACTGATTTAAAGCATTCTTTTGTTTAGAGCATACGAAAGATTGAAGTGTTTGGCTATGTTTAGATATATTAGCAAGAGAGATATGTAATTATACATAATATGCACAAGTTTTGTTGATTAGGTTCTTAGAAGTCAAAGGTTTTTAAAAGTTATGTTTTTAAGCATATGTTTTCTTGAGTTTATTAATAGCATTTTTACATCATTGAAAGAGAAACTTCGACTTTTAAATAATGTTTTAAAGAAAAATTGACTTTTAAATAACGTTTTGAATGTCTGCATCTTGTTTGAAAGATGATTTCTAGACTAAATTATTTTTAGAAAAGAATTGAGTTTCAACAAAAGTTTTCTAAAAAGGTTCTTGTTTTTGTTTAAAATCATTTGATTTCAAATTCGTATTCCGACTTTCCAAATGGTATTTAAAATGTTTCTTTTCGCAAATTGAGTTTTTTAGATATACTTAAGAATTGTAAAATATTTAGATAAACTCCTCAGTTCTTATTTATTCCCTAAAAGAGTCAAGCATCCTCTTATTTATGTTCAATTTGATATTGTGATCTTCAATATGCCTCCGTATTTGGAATGATTGTTACTAATAAGTAAATTATTCTACTTTTGTATAAATTTTGCTTTTGTGATATGTGACTCATTAAATGTTTTTTAAAATTGATCAGATATATGTGTACGCATGTTTAGAGGGTTATATGTGAGAATAAGTGTTGACCCCTCACCAGTAAGGATTAAATGTTGGTATCCGCTCACAAGATTGTATGTGAGAATTTGTGATATGTGTATGTGACACCGTGCTCTGATAAATTATTTGTATGTGTTTTCCAATGATTTTGGTATTCAATTACATATGTGTTAAGTGGTTCATTATATGTTTTGGAAAATATGTTTGATATCATTTAGTAGATTTGTGAAATCAAAATACTCGTGCTTTGTTTAACTCTATTCAGTTCATTTGTTGTGTATTGTGTATAATTGCTTACTAGATGTATAGCACACCCCATCAATTACAATTTTCAAATTAAAGTTTAGTGGGGAAACAGTACCTTTGGATCGCTTCGTATAGTGCAATGTAGAGTTTGGGATGATTGGAGCCTTATTTATCTTTATTTCGCTTTAGTCTTTATAATATTTGAAGATTATTTCCAATTATGGATGTTTAGAGGTCATAAAAAGTTTATTAACAGTATTATTTATTCAGAGTTTTATTTAATTTTGAAATTAATTATGTTTATCGAAATATGCAAGATTAGCAAGTTAGTCAACTTGAAACCACCTGACTCAACTGGTTCCAACTTCCAACTCAAGCAGGCCTACGCAGAGTTGACCATGGACATGGTGAGGCTAGGTTGTGCTGTGGGCCAAGGTGTCATCACAGGGGTTGAGCAACGGTAACCGCTTCCCAACTCAACCAGCCAGAGTTGCAGCCAATGGGAAGAGGAAAATTCTTATTACTTCTAAAGCCATGATACTGAACTTTTATTCACCAAAAAAGAAGTAAAGTAGAAAGGAAAGAAAAAAACATGATTTAACCTTCTTGTGTATATAATAAAAGTAAATCAAGGTAAAATGTTACCTTCCGATGAGTAGCCTCACGCACGCCTCCTGGATACAGCAGGACATGGGACTTTGAAGACAGAAGCTTGAATAAGTTAGATGCTGAGACAGGAACTGCCCCCATAATTCTGTACATGTCATATTGTGACACATCAAGAGACATTTCCTGTATATTGCCTTTTTTCATAAACAACATTGGATGTGCCATCCCCCTCACTAGGATATTTCTTTCCCGAAAAATATTGGCTATCAAGGGAGCCAATTCAAATCCCAGTAACATGTGATAGCCTACTAGCAAGACTGGACCCTCCGAAGGTATTCCAGCAAGGCCCCTCACAATCTTCCCATCCTCTAAAGTTGAGAGCATGACAGGGCTAGTAAAAGCACTAATCCATCTGTGAACGTCAAGAGTGTGAGACAGTAATGTCTAAAATGTGTTTTGCCACACACAATCAATCAGAAAACTCTATTAAAAAAAAAAAAAAATTTTAAAAAAAGATGTATCAGGTTTATCAGTTTTTTTTTTTTTTTTTTGGAGTGTTCGGTAGATTCATATAACAAATGAGACAGAAAGTCTACACGACATTTTTGTTTGGTTGAGAAAAAAAAATGAGAGAATAAAAAATATAGTTTGTATAAATTTACTCAAATGTCCCTATTAGATAAAACAAAAAATAACACTTATATATATATATGAATAAGCAATTCATTTTTTTTTTAAAAGAACACAAGAAATTTAAGAACTCAAAATTGTTTTCTAAAAAACCAAGAAAAAAAAAAAGAACTTATGGAGAAAAAAGAAAGAGAAAGGCCTAAAAAACCAAAACCGGTAAAAAAAAAAAATTAAAGAAGCAAATAAGGCATAAGAAAAAAATTAAAAACGACATAAAGGTTGTCAACGTTGGCAGGGACAAAAATAAATAAAATAAAATAAATTAACTGGGGGAAAAAAATAAAAAAAAGAAAGAAACGTTGTCACGTTGGAGGCATGGGCATTTTAATCCAAAATTTTGAGCCCCACTTTCACTCTTATTTTCTCATCATTTTTGGAAGACTGAATTTTAGTGGGCCTGAGGAGAAAACAACCGGACCCTACCATTTTTCTCTCCCCTTCTCTCTCAACCAAACACCCTTCCCACTCATTTTCTCTCATATTTTCCATTATTTTTTTTCCATCCTCCCTAAAATCATCTCAACCAAACATACCCTAAAGCATCTGAAGCATTTGCTTAAACAAAAGAAAACACTAGAGGTTTGTCAGGTTTGGTGTAAGCATTCTGAAGTTTATGCATTAAGATATACAGTCCACTTTCAAAGGCATTCTCCAATCTAATCGCACATGTGAAATGAAAGTTTAAAGCAATCATATCTATTTATTCTGTTAGCCACCTTTTTATCTAGTTTCATATGCATATTGTTCTATGATAAGTTTTAATGTTTTTAGCAGACAAGATAATACAAACCGTTTTCTCTGGTTGACTGCCTGACACGAACCGACGCACCTGCACCTGTGCAGGTGCGGTGTGGCAACACGGAAATTTTTGAAAAAGTAGTACATGGGTGTGGCGGGATACATTTATTAATTAATTATTAAATATATTTTTATTTATATTTTCTATATATTGCTAAGCATTTTTTTTTTCATATAATGGTAAATATATATCAATTTAAGAGTAATAGTAGATGATAAAATGAATACATAACCATTATATGATAAATCAACCAATTTTTTTTTTCAATCAAAAGTAAAACTTATAAAAAAAGAAAAAGAAAAAAGAAATCAACATATTTTTTTAATTATCAAAAAAAGAAAAGAAATCAACATATATATTTTTTTTCAATCAAGAAATCAAAGTTGTTGCGAAAATATTGTGCTCATAATACTACTCTTTATATAATAAAACTTTTTAGTTTTAATATTTTTTTATATAAAATATTTATGCACATACTTATATGGTTTATTAAGCATACACGTATGGTTTATACACATGGGCACCAGCATATCTGTAACACTCTACTGAACAAAGAAAAGATAAGAAGAGAAGGACAGAAACTACCGGTGGTAAAAAAACAAAATTCGTTGGGGACGTGTGTGCAGCTGCATCCAGGCCACACGCTGCGTCCCCCAAGCGTCCGACATGGGTGTGGCGACCATATTGCCGCACCTATGCTTCCCAGACACGAACTGACACACCCCATACCCATATATAAGCTATGGATGGACTGGTCAAGTACCAAGAATTTTAACGTGTTATCTCAGAAAGTATCTGGTAGAAAATATGACTTACTTGTTGTCTTCCGCTACTTTTTTGAACTCAGTAGGGGTTGGTAGCATGTAGTCCGAAACATAGTCGAGGTATTTTCCACGGCGATAGAAGCCAGCACCCTTGATGATAGTTACCAAATCAATACCATCTTCCTGCCAAACATGGGCAGAACTTCAAAATGTATCATAAAAATAATCCAAGATTCATGTGATATATCTAAAACTCAAAATAATATAATTTGAGAACTATATAATGTATTCATTTATATGAAAAATTCAGTAATTTTGCACATAATATAAGGTTAAAGCATCTGTTTAAAAACAGTAATTTTATGTCTTGTTAACACAAATGCTAATACATGATAATCAGGCATAAAACATACATCAAATATACATTTTCAGATATGAATACCCCCGCCCTCTCTTTTTTTCTCATCTTCTGTTAGCATAATAGAAACCTTATTATTTCGTATTGTAAGGAGAGCATTCTAGACTTACTCAGAATTCATATCTAACTTTTGTGTGTTTCCAAGTAATCGACTACGCCAAAATAACAAGGCAAGTTATAAATTCTATTTTATACACTATAAGCTATTCTTTCAATTGTCCCCCCAACCCACGCAAAGTCTGAATTCTGCCTGACAATTTCAGACAAGTAACAGAAAATTAAGAAATCATTAGTAATTACTCAATTACTATTTTCCATTGAACTCTTACAAGCAAGAAAAACCACACACAAATGAAAACAAATGTACGCATGCACTTACGCGGATGCACACAGGGGAGAGAGAGAGAGAGAATCCTACCAACAAGAGGAAATGACCACTGTTATTGAACTTACGAATCTCACATTTTGGAAGCACATGACATAGTCTTTCACCTTCTTCTTGACTAAGTAGCAACTGATCCCTCCCACTAAAACAACACACAATGAACTCCACCCAATTATCCTTGAATGTACCACAAGATCAAAACAAGAAAAGCACAACAAGTATACATTGCACAACAATGCCTTTATAATAGAAGAGGAAGAATAACAAGTTGAACAACAAAAACTGCTTATTCCACTGGAAAAGAGTTTGTGGAAACTTATAGCCTATATTTAGAAGATGCATATGCCATTTATACAAGATATATGACCTCCGAATGACTGGGGCACCTATCAGCTAAAGAAAACTCGTTTTGATAAGCTTCACTTAATTCTATAAAGAAATGACTACAAGAAGACCAGTTACTACTAATACACTATTTGAGGAGTGAATTTTCTAAATTGACATAACTATATGTTGAAGAAAGTTTGACTCAGTCAGATGGGACTTTGTTCTTTCAGTGTTGAGGAGTGTTGGCTTCNGGGGGGGGTGGTGGTGGTGTGTTTGGATCAATTAATAAAAATAAAAAAAAAAAAAAAAAAAAAACAAATAACAGTATATTTGGTTTCCAAATAAGTATTGAACTGGGTTTTCTTATAGAAGAGAATAAGAACCTGGAAAGTATCAGCGTTTGAGCTTTTACAGCATGCAGGCGTGAATTGGAGACTGCTGAACCTGATTTAAGCATCTGCAGCTTCCAGCGAAGTGTTTCTCTGGGTAAGATATCAGCCAGAACCTGTGAATTCATTCATCAAAATTGACAGTGGAGGAGAAATATAAAGGAGACATGCCAGCTATCTCTGTGTGAACTCCCAACAGAAGTCAGTAGTCAATATTTTAAAGTCACATAGAATTGCAAGTGATATTAAACTTAGCCAAAGCAATTACAATTTCAGATGGCCCAGATGAGGGCATCTAATCTACGCATGTAAATGAAGATTATCACAATATATTCTTTTAACAGTCCCTGATATATTCAATGATGAAATATATTTAGTCTCGTAGGAGTTTCAATCTCTTCTAGACAATAGTTAAATAACATTCAAACTTTAATATAACGCTAGTCTATGAATGTTCTAAAGTTGAACCTTACAGAAAGGTAAGATGAAATTGCTTCAAGATCCTGTGATAGCTCTCCAACTGTTTGTTGCAGAGGAAGTCCCTTCACCACACTCTCTATTGCCATCCTCAAAGGTTGACCTAAATGGATGTACAATTACTGACGGCAGGGAGATTTATGTATAATATATATATATATATATAACTACATATATAATACAGATTTATTTATTTATGGATGTATGTGGGTATGAGTCCTTAATTTGCAAGTTGTACATTTCTCAGCATTAATAATTTTCACCATGCTTTGGATATGGAAAAGAGATACACTAAATCAGTTCCTGAATAGCAGTTTCAATTAGAAAAGAATTGTTTCTCAAAAAAAAAAAAAAAAATTAGAAAAGAATTTGGATTTCTTATTTCAGTTTCAATACATTCATTTAAAAATAGAAATGCAAGAGACTGATGAACCATATATTAAATGCTCTCCAATTTTAAAAGAAAAGAAGTTCAGTCCTAGAATTCCGACAGTTTTGTCAGCCAGCCCTCTACACCTTCATTCAGTTAAGTGATATGGGAACAAAAAGCAGGCAATCATCTCTATTTACATAGGAATGGGGACGTGGATAAATGATTTGGGGTAAGATGTTGACAACCTAGAAAACTGTTATCAGTTTGTCCACCAAGGGAATAAGGACTGGAGAAAATAAAAGAGACCTAAAATATATCGCAAATAAAAGAATTTGGATTTCTTATTTCGGTTTCAATACGTTCATTTGAAAATAGAAATGCAACAAACTGAAACCTATATTACAGAATCACATTTTGCCTCTTTTATCTTGGCATCACATGGTCAATCACCTAAGATCAATCAGCAAATTCAACAAATTATAACCATTTCCAACGTTCACAGTTGTACGAGGATAACTAAAAATGTTTCACTACAAGCTGTTGGTCACTACAAGCTGAAATTCCAAGTATGATTTGAAAGACTTCAACATAATCAAGTTATCAGCAGTCTTCATCTAGCTATTGTATAGACTTTCAACAGTTTTAGGGGCTTTGATGGAGGCAACAGAGAGTTTTCGTTTCCGAGGCATGATAAAATTTAAGCCAAGGTGGAGACTTGTGACTTGGCTCGAATATAATACTTATTATGTCAGTTAGCTACAGCTTTGTGTTCTCTTCATATTCGAAAACAATTAATTAGTTGTGTTTGAGTGGTTTCATGATGCCACATGCCGAAGTCTAGTTTGCTATACGAGAACCCCTTAATTGTTTGGAGAGGCTGTGCAGTGCAGCAAATAGGTAGTGAAAAGAAACTTCTCTATTCTTTGTTATTTGTGAAAATGAGCTCATTGGGTGTATTTGGGGTTTGGGTTTTGAGAGAGTACCTCTATTCTACCTTTGCAATATCCATATTAGCTAGTAAAATTTTCTCATCGTTGCTACCTGTGAATATAGGCCCAATGTTGAACCATGTAAATTGTTCTCTCATGTGTGTGGTTGTGTTTTTTTCAACATTTTATTCATTCCAATTAAGATCTTTCTCAAATCCATAATAAATTTTCACAATCAATATTGTGTTGGAGAGATTGGGAGGCTCTTTTCCACAACACTTTTGATCACTTTCTAATCCCAAAGGGAGAAGAAAACTTTTAAGAAGAGAGCCTTTCAATTGGCCACACAAGTTCCTACACCCAAGAAGGGTAGGAATCCTTTTCCATCACATGGCTTACTACATATCCAATTGAAAACGGGCTTTATTCCACCTACATGCTGCACCCAAGTGCTGAGAATCAAGCCATTGTTCACAAATCTCCACATTGGTGGAAAACGAGCCACAAACACACATGGCTTGCAGATTTGGATGTTGCTCCCAGTCTCCCAAACCCAGTAACCTGAGTCTATAATTATTTCTTTTTATTTGATTTGTAAAGAAAAAAAAAATGTAAACCCTTATTTTAGTGGTGAATCTTATATGTAATATCACCATGTCATGTTAAATTCATTTTCCTGACACAAAATTTACGTATCACATGTTAATACAATACCATTCAATGAATATGAACAGGTTTGTAGGCTATGTTTGCTCCAAATGGAAATGAATATGTATTTCAAGCAACTAGGAAAAAAAAGTAGGAAACAGGAAAGGCAAACCTGTCATCAGATTTAACATGTTAGGAGGGCTAAAAGGGAGTCGGTTGGGAATGAATTCCAATAATGTCATTAAAGGCTGTAGTTGAGATCGGCTAATAGACGTAGCTGTGAAAAGAACATTAATTAGGCAATATAAAAAGTAAGAAAACGAAAAAAAAAAAATATATCAAGTGAATGTCATCTACTATGAAGCTAATATTCTTGAGTGTTGAAGTGACTAAGAGCATTTTTTTAAAAAGACCTCTCTATGGTCAAAACTCTTTATTCTACCTGAGTTGCTCATTTTATGGGGGGAAAAGCTAAAGCTGAAAGCAATGGTTGTTTCAAAGAGACAAAATTCTTACTTGGGTTAGCCAAAATTAGCACAAGATCAATATCAGGATTAGAAGCTGCTACAGCCAGAGCAAGGCATCCTCCAAAAGATTCTCCAACAAGATATATGGGTCTGTTGGGTGAACGGTAGTTCTCTGATCGAATAGTTTTTTCCACCTGCTTCACCAGGTCTAAACCATGAAAATTTACAGTAATTAGATTCAAAATAAGAAAAGAAAGATAAACAGTGATTACTTTTATGTTCTATTCATTAGATTTTGATTTTCATAAAATGTCAAATGAGACAAAAAGGTTGGTTTCATTCTCAACCAATCTCTTCATGGTACGCCATTAGAATTCCCATAGGACAGCTCAGGCACTATGTTTTGATCTCAATATGAGTACCTTAAACCTCAGACCAGAGCAACAGTTGATGTGACAGTTAATGCTACACTATTTATCACCAATGATACACAGACTCTCAAGTATATTGCATGCAGTAACAAAAGGTAGTAAAGAGAGAGAGACAGAGAGAGAGAGAGAGGACCTGTAAATGGTGTTCGATCCATGACAGGAATGTGCAAGCACCATGTCTCAAAAATCCTACATCCAAAGGGGAAAAAACTCATAAATTAGGCAGTGTCATATAATTATAAATTATTAGCTAGTAGCCATTCTTTCTTTCTTTCTTCTATATCTTTATATATCTCTCTTGATGGCTAGTGGAGAATTTTGTGCATGACAAGTAGCTTTCAAATTCTCCATTACTTCTATTTGATAACTCAAAGAAAAAAATGATGGTACTCATTGTTCATAGAATTCAAATCGGGGTGAATACTTACTTTCCAATTCTACAATGATTCTTAATGAGTCCAAGCCCGACGCTAAGAATGCCTGTAAAGTTCCAAAGTAAAAATAGTATACAGAAGAAGGTAGTAATAATAATAACAATAATAGTAACAACAAACTTGATACGGATACAAAGCTTAATAATAAATTTGAGATGCATACGAAAGTGAGCCTGGCACTATTTTAAGGAGCTGCTAAAAAGCTTTAAAATTTAAAATATTTTACAGAAAATACAATTAGTTTAGTCCCTAACCATTTAGTACTGTGTCAATTTAGTCTATACTCTCTACCGTTATTGTTGGATGAAAATTGCTTACGTAGCAAACAATTAAACAATTAAAATGAAAAAATTAGTTTATTGCCACATCTTCGAAAACAATTTTTTTTTTTTTTTTGGCCGTTAACCATATTAGCAATTTTCGGAACTTATATTGACGCCACATTGAAAGGTTATGGACCAAATTGACATAATTGAAATGTTAAGAATCAAATTGAAATATAGTGTAAAGAATAGGGATCAAATACGTAATTTACCCAAAATAATTTCAATGGTGGGCCTAGATTAGAATTGGTAACAATTTGCCACTTATAATTTCCTATGAAATTATTGTAAAAATATTGTGAACACAACATTACTCATCATAAAATGTATAAAAATCAATTAATTTTCGATAGATTAAATCATAAATATCATTTTTATATGTCCTTAACATGCATAGTGTAATATAAGAGAAATATAATAATGAAAAAAATGGAAAAAAAACTCTTTTGGAATCAGTTTTCTTATGTTTAAGGATAACATTTTCTATCACAAAATGCAAGTCAACAGAAAAAAATCCAATAGATTAAATACTAGTTTTTTTTTTTTTTTTTTTCCTTCACACATACAATAATTTCACAATAAATTATAAGTGATGTCACAATATATGTGATTCTTGAACTTCAACAATTTAATAAATAAATGTTTGAAATGTATTTTGGTGATTAGCGTCGCATCAATTTTTAAGTTCATGTAGCTAGTAAAAATCGTAAATATCCATTGCATTTCTCTTTTGTGATACAAAAAGAAAATGCGATCAAAACAAAGTGTTAATTGGTATTTTAAAAGAACAGGGAAGGTTTACCAATTTAAATTTTTAAACAACAGATTCTAAATAAAATGGGCATTTGGCTAAAGAGTTGCAGTACAAAATAAATTATAAGAATTTAGTCGTAGTATATATATATATATATATATATTCACGACCAAATTTAAAAGGATCACCAAAAAAAAATAGAAATAAGTTAAAGAGGATATACTTATGACATTAATGAACAATTGGACATGCGAAATGAAGTAAAAATTTATCAAACTATGATTTTTGAATGGAGTTTATAACGATTTTCTAAAAAAATAATTAAGAATCCTGTTTGGGTCACAAACAAAAATTTTTTTAAATTAATGAAGGAATGTTTAGACGTATATGTATATGATAATGTTCCTACTGTATATAATAGTAGCCAAACAAAACAACCTAACTGCGGCAATCTAGTCAATATTTTACCACACAACCTTATAATTCTTCAATCAAAGTATTGCCAAATAAACGAAACTCTCAGTTTAAAAAAAAAAAATAAAAACAGAAAAATTAAAAAAATTGTGCATGGGTCAAGCAAATTGACATTTATTCAATTATTAAAAAAATTTTAGTTCAAGTTTCTTATTTATTATTTCTATACAATCTGATTCTCTATTATTTAGGCCAAGATACTAACAGTTTGGTGTAAATCTCTGCAAAACATTAGGGCAATCTATTCAAATTAAATATCAATAGCACCACAGGCCCACATCACTCCAAATATNCCAATAAACATGTTCACGCGCACCTTGTTTTTTTTTTTTTTTTTGGGTAAATTACAAATTGCATCTTTTAATTTTATCTAAAATTGAATTCAATAATGTAACTTTTGATTTATTCATTTCAGTTTTATAATTTTTATTCATTTTCAATAGTCCTTCTATTTCCACTTGAGAGGCTGCCATTAAGTGTTCCAAAAGGACATAGTTTTCGTATTTTTTGAATTTCCAAAACGATGTCAGCTTTAGAAAAACTACTGGCACGAATTTAGACAAAATAACTAAATTGAGTAAAGGTAAAACTTATAACAGTGAAATAAATAAATCAAAAGTTATATAATTGAATTGGATTTTATATAAATTTATTTAAATAATGCAATTTGTGTATATATATATATATATTTGTCTTGCCCTTTGTTTTAATTTAATATTTTTTAAAAATAAATAAGGAATTTTAATTATATTTGAAACTACCAAATATAAAAGACTACAAAGTATAAACTACATATTACTACATCCAACTTTAACCCAAATTTATATAAAATATAAAAATAAACATATTGAAAAAATATACTTTCGTTTATCCTAAACCACAAATGAAAGAAAAAAAAAAAAAAACTTTTTATCATTGGTATATTGACGTCAAGGATATCACTGAAATATTCACAATTCCTCTTATGTTTTGCTTCTTAGAGCATTCGCATCCGGTATGCTAAATGTCATATATGAGGAGGTGGTATTATACTTAATGAATTTTTTTTTTCCTCGTAAATGAGAGAGTGCATTGTACACTCATGAAGTAAAAGTGCATTTAACCAAAAAAAAAAAAAAGTAAAAGTGCATTAAAAACTGTATTTTTTTTTATGAATGAAAAGAGGGCAAGGGCGACTATATGTAGCTTACCCCCAGGACATGACCTAATAATAGCACCTTTATTAAAAAATATTGGATTAAATCGTAATTACTGTGACCGGAGCATTAAAAACTGTGTGGGAAGTGTCAAGTGACAGTAAAAATATATTTAAAAAAAATGATATTACATGTATGCACTCACTTATGTGAAGTGGACCCCGCACTTGAATTCACGGTCACCTCCATGAGTAACCGATTGTCACCGGACTCACCCATACAGTGCCAACAGTGCAAAAGTTTAAAAATGAATCTTGGAAAATGTTTTCTTGGGAAAGAAAAAGTAATACTGTTCCACAGTAAACCAATGGTGGCAATACTAGAGTTTTTAAATATTTTTCATCAAATTGTTGCTTGGTGATTACCAAAAGGTCATAAACCAAAAGCATGGACAGAAAATCTACGAAAAGGGAAATCATATAAATAATATTAACAAAAAACGAGTATTCAATATCACATCATTAAAATAATTTTTTATAAATGAGTTTCTGTATTGTCACCGGACTCACCCATACAGTGCCAACAGTGCAAAAGTTTAAAAATGAATCTTGGAAAATGTTTTCTTGGGAAAGAAAAAGTAATACTGTTCCACAGTAAACCAATGGTGGCAATACTAGAGTTTTTAAATATTTTTCATCAAATTGTTGCTTGGTGATTACCAAAAGGTCATAAACCAAAAGCATGGACAGAAAATCTACGAAAAGGGAAATCATATAAATAATATTAACAAAAAACGAGTATTCAATATCACATCATTAAAATAATTTTTTATAAATGAGTTTCTGAGGCCCTGTAAGAAAGTAATAACGTTAACGTGCGCAATTAAGTTTTTGTTGAAATTTTTATTTATTTATTTACTAAAAATTAATAAAAATCAACTATATATACACAAACAAATATAAGTTAATACAACAGCTCCAAAAAATTAGTATTAGCTGAGACAGAAATAATCAAATTTTACGACAAAATAGGGAAAACGGAAATGTTCAGTTTTGAGTAAAAAAAATACTCCGTAATCAAAATCATAATTCATAAGCAAATATGGAAAGAGTGAGTAGTGAGAGATGACCTGGCAAAAAGAGAAGCAGAGGAGAGTTCTTCAACGGAGGACCACACTCCAATGGCGTGAACCACCGCGGCGGACCACCGTCCGATCTGCTTATCAACTCCTTTGATCGCTCAAAGTATTCCCTCCACACTCTCCCATTCTGCTCCACCTCATCAACACTTGCCGCTACTTCTTCTGCCTCTCCTAATTCCTCGCTTTTCTCCGATAAACGACGCGTCGTCGTCGGAGTAGCTGTCGTCGTTGGCGTTTGCGTTTGCCCGGTGGAAACAGCAAGTCGCCGAAAGGAAATCGAATTTGACTTGCTAAACTTCCCGACCAGTGGCTTAAAATCCCGGCGGATTACCGGCGATAAACTGGCGGGAAAAATGGAAACTCCGGTGACCGCCATGGCCATGCTAGTAAACTCTCTGCTGCTGCACAAAAACAGTACAGAGAGAGCACTCTACTAGCTAAGCTTGCGGTCCTCTCGGCTCAGAGATTTCAAAAGGCCTCTCAAAATCTGAGAGAATTAAAATGATAAAGATACTATGCAAATAATAGTAGTGACAGAACAGGCTGAGCTGGGACAAATAAATAGTTTTTTTTTTTTTTTTTTGGACAAATAAATAGTTAGCGGTAAGAAAGAGAGAAAGGTGGAAGGGGGAAGCACTAATAGTTAATGAGGAGTGGAGCGAAACGTTTCATTTTTATATGTTTGTTTGTTTCTGCGCGTCACTACTCAATTTAACGGATGGTTGCTTCCCACGCTTCCCATACTATTTGTATTTTCTGTCCGTTAATGTGTGTCTTTAACTATTTATTTTAGAAAATTTTTTATATGAAATTAAAAAAGTTGTTAAAATAATTAATTATTTTTTATTTTTTTATAAATTTTTTAAAAATAATTTATTAATGTATGCCATTTTTTAAAATCATTTACTAATATATGCCTTAAGAGTAGTGCTGGCTTTATATGTAAAGTAATTAATGCGGCCGCCTAAGGCCTCCAAATTTTAATCAATAGTTTTTTTTTTTAATATTATAATAGTATTAATTAAGTCCAAATGTTAGCCAATGAATAAAATAATATTTTTTTTATCAAATGAAAAAAAAAAGGTTATGTCCACAATATTTTTCACAACACTTTTAAAATAAATCCTAAGAAATAGATTATTACAGGGTATTATTGTTGATAAAAAATTAATTTCAGTGATGAGTTCAAATTAGAACAAGTAACAAATTTACATTTAAGATTTGTTATGAAAATATTATGAATGTAAAACTTCTAAAAAAAGAAAGAGCAATACCAAAAAAAAAAATATATATATATATATATATATATATATTCACACAATTTTTCATAAGTTGAGTTGACAAATTTTTTTTAGTTTTTATCTAAATTCACCACTAACAACATTTTTTTACTTACCACTATCAAATTATTAATCTGTCACGTCAATGGTGTGAAAAGTTTAGTCAATAGACTTTCAAAAAAAAAAATCTACTTGGTTCCTGTTAATTAGTAGTAATTTTGCATCTAAAACAAGATAATTGAATTTAAGTAATATTTAAAATTTTGAAAATCATATTTAAATATATAAAATGTCTCAATTTCAGTTTTTGCTCTAGGCCCCCAAATACATTAAGCCACTCCTGCTTAAGAGCACACATTAGTAAACCCCTTCTTATAATAATAGAGGGAAAAAAAATTATATTTTAAATATAAAAAGAGTAATTTTAAAACCTCATATTTTATCATACATTTTTTTTTCACAATTATTTATTGTGACAGACTGAGATTGATTTTCTGTCATTTTCACATTAACTCACCCCTTTTTTTTCATCACTCATTACCTATGACTTGTTAAGTTGACATATAATTGAGATGTATAATAAAATGAGTGTTAGTGGTAGAGTGTAGACAAGATGGATTTGATGTTCAATAAGTTTAGGAGTCATCTATTTTATAGCAAATTTTACAAATTTCTAGCTAGTAAGTTGTTGATACGAATAATAAAGTGATTTCAATGGTAGAGCATATGATAATTAATACTAGAATGTCAGTTGTTAAATTTATTATAAAAAATGTTTTTGTAGCATTGCGCATATAATTTTATTCCAATCACAACACTCTATATCAATAATTGTAAAAATATTATATAAAAATGTTATATTTCTAGTATTATTCTATTATTTTTTATTATCGTTATAATTTTTTAAATAATTTAGATTATTTAGTATGTTAACTATCTTTTCTTTTTCTTTTTTTTTGAGTAAAAATTTAAATTTAATGTTAATTTTACTAGAAAAGAAAATGTTTTAATCTTATAGTATGTAAATATTACACAAATATAAGGAAATGTAGAGATTATTTTGTATTATTGATTAAGTAATTAATGTTGTAGAAACAACAATTTTTAAGAAGTCCAGCTCTAGTCCAGCTCTAGGACATTTTAGATGAAGACCTCGAGATTCAAGCCTCCCAATCCTGTCTATCTGATTATTAAAATAAATAATAAAGGAACATGTCTATCTAATTAAAATATTAAAATCTTCCTCCAAAAAAAATATATATATTAAAAATATTAAAATATACAGCATGTTTGTCCTTTCCTTGGTTGAAAGAGACAGAGTCAAATTTTTATGAAGATATGCAATATGCGTTACACAGTTTTCCATAGGTTATTTATTTATTTATATAGGAAAAATTGATTATTTAAACTCATATCTATCTTTTATTTATTTATGTCATTTAAAGAGATTGTGAGTATTTGATGGTTGAATAAAAAATATGATATTCAATCCTCACCTATATAAAAAATTGATTGATATCTTAATATGATAATAAAAAAATAAAATAATTGATATATTATTTTATTTTTGAATAAAATAGCTATGATTGAATATCGTGGCACAGCATGGTTAGAGTCTTCACAAAATCATACTATCTAGTCCTTTTAAAAAATGAATCTTCTCCTTGGCTCAAGGCCTAATCTGTGTCCTGTCACATTGTGACTTTCTTAATGGAATTATTTCGCTAAAAAAAGGATTCCTACCCAAATTATGGATGAAATTTTTTTGAAATTTGTATAAATAATTATGAATCTACCAGAAAGAAATATTTTATTAGAGGAAGTAACAGTGTAAAAGGGCATGAACTTTTATGTAGCGTTTGGTACGGGGGAATCCACATTACTCTTGGCATCTAGATTCCTAGAAATCACATTCCTAAGATGTAGTTATTCCTATGTACATTGATCAGTTTTTGGTGTAGGCGGAGATTGAACCCAAAATCCCTTATACAACCATCAGAGATTTTACCAGTTGAACTAACTGGAACCCACCTCAACTCTCAAGTATAGTAATGTAGTACTTCATCTTTTCACATGAATATTATTAAATTTCAACATATATATGTAATTGATGATCACATGAATATTAGAATTTATCGTGAATTTAATTAACAGAACATATTATTATATGAGGATAATCACTCCGTCATTTTCTTTTTAAAAGTCAATTACTTAACCACTTAACACAACAACTTCTAATATCGAACTTTTATTATATGTAGTCCACATATATACATTCCGTTGGATTAATCAAAGGTTTCAAACATCAGCATCGCTGATGTTTGCATAGGACTAGGCACCAAAGTCAAATAGTCAATGTTATTTGCTACATTCTCTCTAAGACTAGTTTATTACCAAAAGTTGTACTAAGAATGAAGATTCTGCAACATGACTTGCATCGAACTCCATATAAATTATAGACATCAAAATTTTCAAACTACATTCTCACAGGCCGACAAATTAACACTGAATTTTTAAGGTTTTGTCTCTAACTTTATATTGATATTTATACAAAATCAAAATTTTCATTCAAGCAATATATATATATATATATATAAAGTCATTATGTTCAAAAAAGAGAAGCATAAGCTATCAGTGGCTTGCCCCACAAGTAGTTCTCTGACAATAGGGCTTACCTGAGCTGATGACCCAAGCACCGACGTAAATAAAGGAAGATTGTACGTACAAGGAATATGAATTCAATAATATATAATAGTTGTTGTAAACTTGTAAAAGGATAATTATACAGTAGTTTGGTTGTATGTACTCTAAAAGTAGACCATAAATTCTACCACTTTTGTAAAAAAAAAAAAAGTAGACCATAAATTCATTTTAATATGATTCTATTTCAATCACCTCTCTTGAAATATTCTTACATAAAAAAATTATATTTACACTTTTTTGTACGTCTCTCAATTAACATCCTGTTACATATTTTTAGCTCTTTGATGGTTTATTTGGTTTTTGAAAAATAGTAGAATCAAAAAATAAAAACAAAAAGTATCTCTTTGCCGCGTAGATGTTTTGGATTGTAATGGATAATGTAAAAAAAGTTCAAGCTTCTTTGTTTTAATATGACTTCTTGCGAATTATATATAGATATGACTGGTTGATGAGAAATAAAATAATAGGAAAAAAGAAATAAGGACTCGTAGAATCTTATTATGTACGAAAGGTTTTAAATGGATATTTTATCCTTTTATGATTCATATCATTTTCTCTTTTTTCTAATTTGACTTGTGTGAAGATAATTAAGGACATGGTAGGTTCGTTGATTCTTTTTTTTTTTTTTTTTAATAATAAATTTGTAACTTTTATTAAAAAGAGGATAAAGATAATACATTTCAAGCCAAAGAGAACTCAATCATACATGGTAGGTTTGTTGATTTTTAAAAATAATAATAATAAATTCGTAACTTTTATTAAGAAGAAGATAAAGATAATACATTTCGAGCCAAAGAGGACTCAATCATACTAAAATTTTTCTCTATTCAGGTTACATAATCAAAAATATCCTTGGCATACTAGCTAAGGTGTGTGCTGAACGATTGCCCTCCCGCTTAACGTGATTTAATTTACTTGCACTCTTCTAAAATCTCTTAACTTCTGCCGAATCCCTTTAATGATATTGCAAATTGTAGTAGGTGGTTCATTGATTCTTGATTGCTAAGAATTTTTTTTTTTGATGGGATTGCTAAGAAATTTAGAAAGATAAAAATGGTGCACTAATAATATGACTCGTGTTTGATAAGTATGATGATTAGTTTTCTCTAGTTTTCATTTACTATTTTAAAGAAAGTACAGCTCTTTTGTGAGTTTAATTTTTATATTGGTTGGGCTTAAAAAACAGGGTAGGTAAAGTAAAGTTGTACGTAGCAAAAGTAAAGTTTTAAAAATAAACCTTATTTTTATTTTCCGTTTCAGCCACCATTAGCTTAATTATTGGATATTTTGAGATTATTACACTAGGAGGAGGTTTAAGTTATAGGACACTTTCTATGCTTGATAAAGTGTCAACTAATTAAGATATAAATTATTTGCAACCTAGTGAGAAATTGTTGTATTTATAGATATATAGAAGTGTAGGTTGTAATATATGTGATATCATACTTAATTTAATAAGTAAAAGAATGAAGGGGAATTAAATATGAAATACTAAATTTTAGTTGCTTGCTTAAGCAAAGTCAGAGTGGCAACACAAGTGCCGAATGAGAAACAAAGTTTCCGATTGGTAAACAGAGGAATGGTATCAATATTTTGTCAAGCCCGCTCAAGCAAGACTCGGGCGAGTATGGCCGAAAAGGCAAGTGAGTACATGGGAGCTTGAGCGGAGTCTCGAAAGGGCTTGATCGAATGTTGCTTAAGCAAGACAGTTGCAGAAATAGGATTCTATGAAAGAATTTCTTAGAAAAACTAGGGAAATGAGATTTTTTCTTTTTTTTTTTTTTAAAAAAAAAAATCTCTAATGGCTAGTACTAACAGTTAAGCCAATGGTTTAAAGGGTTTGTATCGACCTCAGGTCCTCAGTGACCTCTCAAGTGTTTCTTTTTAAAAGGAAACTCTTCATTATTTATAATTAGGCTTCTATATTCAGTTTTTAATAGATTTTAACACCATTAGAGTTTTCCAAGTTTGCTACTTAAATAATTCTAACTTAGTTTAATCTTGGAACCCTTTAACAAACTCTTTAATTGGGGAAAATTATGTTATATATATATTAAAATTGAAGCACAATCAGAATCCAATTTACTTTCTAATTATTGTTTAATTTTGCACAATGTGTCTAACTAAATTTTCTTAATTTTTTTCTTAAGTGGTTTATTCATAATTTTCAACATGAAACTAAGATGATCATCTGATTCATCTCACTCACCTAGGTAAGAGTAAGACCACTTTATCCTCACCACTGCTGAATGCTTTACAATCTAGTATTTCCTCAAAGACAACAATATAATCATGCTAAGCTTTTAGCCCTTTTTTTTTTTGTGCAATAGCCTCATTGCTCAACTGTTTAGCACCTCTTAGTATTTCTAACAAAAACATCTATAGTTTAAATGCTTTCACCCCAACTATCCATGTATAAAAAAGAAAAAAAAAAAGGCTTTAGAGACCGTTTGGGGCGTGCGTTGCGTTGCACGTTTGCGTTTTTTCCTTTTTTTTTTTTTTTTTTTTTTTGGCTTTCAGCCGTATAAGAAGACTTGAATCACTGTTCACGGTACTGTGTGCGGCTACTGTTCAATGAACAGTAGCCGCATTTGTTGACTTTTGTCAATGAACAGTATATTTGTGCACTGTTCACGGACCCACAATTTTTACTTTTCAGCAACTTTTTCATTAAAAATGGGTCCCACGATACTATTCACACATTTAAAAATTATTTTGCTACAGTGTTTTCAGTTTTCAGTTTTCAGTTTTCAGTTTTCAGCTGCATCCAAACGGGCCCTAGTTGTTATGGTGTACTTTTCAATGTTTTTCACATTTTCCCCAACATCTAGAAAAAGTACCTACATTTCAATTATCCGACGGTAATATTAGGAAAGATCAGTCTAACAAAGGAGAGGCAGGCTAGACTGGACTGGACTCATTAGCTTTAAACTAAAAAATTAATTACAGAAAGAACAAAATTCAAAATATAACAGCGTGGGGGTAAAGGTATGCATGCGGCATGCGTAGACTTTAGTGGAAAAGAACATCTGTTTACATTGATTTAATTTGGCATGAATCTTTTCCACTAAGAAATGTCTTAGGCTCCAGTCTTCATCTTAGCAACAACATGTCAACATATATAAAAGAAGTATACTACTGACCAACAGGTTGTTTTGCTTAGAAATTAATAATGGTCAACATTTACACAGTTTACAAATTATTTTTATAGTTTATAGTCACCTTTATACGATATAAATGCACAGAAAAAAATTGGTGTCCTCAATGTTAATTGCCAGTGGGAAAGGGATAGTTAACATTTGAAAAATGGATAATTAATTTTAGGCTTTTGTTAACAAAGGTTGTAACTTGTAAGTAAGAGCAGTGATTAAGATGTATTTACTGTTTTATTAAATAATATTTTTAATATATATTTTTAATAAAATAAAGTCAAATTGTACAGCTTTCCTTGTTTGGGATTTTTTTTTTTTTGTTTAAAAATACTCATGTATCCTTATGTTTAAATAGAGATAAAACTAAAGGACAATTGGTGAAAATACAACTCTAATTCCTACCAAAATATTGCCTAAAAATAAGGACACTTTCCTGTTGATTTTTAAATTTTTTTATCCACTTATAAATTAAATTATCAAAATAAAAATTATATATATATATATAAAATAAAAACACAGGTTTATTAACTACAAAATAAGACCACTAAGCCCAACGTTTTCATTTTTTTTTTTATCCTTTTATCAAGACTTAAACATTTCTCTCTTTTTTTTTTTTTTTATATTAAGCTTCTCAAAAATAAGGTATATAAGTAAATTTCTAAATTAAATTTATTAGAAATTGATAAAAATTCAAATCCCACGTACAATTTTACAACCCCTCTACCAAGTCTACAAGTACCAACTGCCAACAAGGGAGAATTGTGGAAATCATTCAAATGCATTCCGTTTTTGTATAAATCTATCGTTTAATTTTCAAACTCTAAGAATAAAAAAAACCTATCTTTATCAACAACAAAAAATTATCAAAAAAGAAACTGTAGAAAAAAATATTGTAGTTGGTTTCAACGTTTTCTTTAAAAAAAGAACAAGAAAAACCAATGCACAAATTCAAAATTTCGTACTTCCCTAATAATTGCTTTTGTTAAAAACTTTTTTCATTTGTTATCAAACAATTGCTTTATAAATCAGGTAAACTATGCATCCAAAATCAGGTAAAGTATAAGTTTAAAATTCCCTCTAACCCTATCTAATAAATTTAAAATTTCCATTAAAAATATATATATATTTTAAATCTTTCATCGTTCACCTCATTCAATGGCCACTACAACAGATCTTTTTTTTTTTTTTTCTCAAATATTAATTTCATAGTTTAATACGTGAGTTTTTGTTGGGCATACACGGAACACCCAATATATATATATATATATTATTTTTCTTCGTACTCATATTCACAACAAAAAAAAAAAAAAAAAAAAAAAAAAAACAGTTTATACTGGCACTTCAATAACGCACTATAGATCATTTGATGTTCAATACAATTAGTATGCCATTGTTTTGGGTGGTGATGATGATTGTTTTGCGGTTCTGTTCTCGTGACTTCCTTATTGGAATTTGAAATGTTAGATTTTTTTTTTTTTTTTTTCTAAAAAAAAAAAGTGAATAAATCCATTACATTAAGAGCTTTAATTTTAGTTTCACTTTGTTTCTTTTTTGGATTAATAATCTTAAGAAAGTCTTCTATGAAGACAAATTTCTTTAAAAAAAAAATTATACAGATGAATTGTTTTCTATTTTATTTTGTATATTTTTCTATGTATTCTAAGCAATTGGAACATTTTTCTACCTTTGATGTTAAAAAGATATATAAACAAACTAGCATCGTTAGTCATCACACGCACTTTGCGCGTGCGATGAGACCCTTTTTTTTTTTTTTTTTTAGTGTCTTAATTTTTTATTCATTCAAATTTGAGGTTTACACGTGTTCTCATTAATATTAAGTATTTAAAACTACTAATACAACTAGGAGTGTCATGAGACTAGCTTCAAAAAATGAACAAATATGATTATTTAGAGTTCATTTTTTGGAGTTAGTCTCGTAACACTCTTGATTGTATTAGTAGTTTTAAATGCGTAATATTAATGAGAAAACGTGTAAACCACAAATTGAAATAAATGAAAAATTATGACCCTAAAAAAGAAAAAAAAAAAGCCTTAGCACACGTGCTTCGAGGCTAATATATTTATAAAAAAAAATACACAATTAAAATAAATTTTTTGCATATAATTCAATAAATTATTAACAAGTGTATTTTCTTCTTTTGAATATTTGCATTGCAGCTCATAATTGAGCATTTATTATTGCTTAGTTTGTGCCTTTGAGTCATGTGTTAACAATACCTAAATTTTATGGGAATGAACTATCTTAATTTCAAGTCAAAAGAAGATACCACCACACCCTTGGCATGATTGTTACTTCAAATACAAATGTTAGTTTGGTGGGAATGCAAGGATCGAGGGTTCAAATTTTCAGGAGGAAATTTTACACACATACACTTAGATTATGTTGATTTCTATCTCAGATAAAAATAACAAAAAACTAAAACTAAATCTAAAAGTCAAAAAAAGATATGTTCAGCATTTTTCCCCTCTTAAAGGAGGGACTTTGTCCTCAATGGATTTCATCTCCGAACTCACCCCGAAAGAAGCCAAGCATGCCCAATAAAATCAAACTAAAGGTTGTTATTGTGATGGATACAGCTTTTTTTGGTTGCTTCGAAATAATAAAGACCTCCAAATTAATAAATTGAATATTTTAAGGAGACTAGCTACAATTTACAACTTATAAATTTATGACTCTTTTTTATTAAATATTAAAATTTAAATTTATATAAGATAGACTTCCAAATAAATAAAGATAAATATTAACTTCCTATATATCATATTATATCATATTATATATAATAAAGTTGGGCTTAGACGCAGTGGTTGCGCCAAGTGACCTCACCGAATTGCAGAAATTTTCTTAGATTTTTAGATTTTAAGAAAAAATATATATAATTTTTCTTCTCCTATAATTTCTAAGTGGATATTGGACACTCAAGTAAACCTAACAATATTGGACACATAGTGCTAAAAATAAGGAAAGATTTTGATGAACACAAAAACTTAATAATTTAATAATATATATCAATCTCTTCTTTGGATAAATATAGACTTCTCTTAAGGGAAAAAAACAATTTGGTAAAATTAGGTTTTTTTTTTTTGGGTTTTTTTTTTTTTTTTTTTTTAATTATTATAACATGTTTTACTTCCCAATTCTCATCATATCTTAAAAGTTATTTTCAATTATCAATGCAAACTTACTGCCAACGTTTTAACTTTTAGTTTTTTTGTTAAAAAAAATATTGAAGTTTATGTGTATATATAAACCCTCTTTTTTCTTTTGTAGGGTGAAACTCACCTAAGTTTTGGTGTCTCATCCCCATCTTTCAAAGACAAAAATTAAATTATCATGTGAGTTTCTCCACTTTCATTTTTTTTTTTTTAAAGTTTAGTAATTTGGATTGTTCTTGACTATTGAATTATGGTTACCACCTAAATATGCTTTCAATTATTATTTTTGGATTGATTATTGTGGGGGGGAAAAAGGCCCAAAGCTACCTAACGGGCCCAGAACCGCCTGTTAAGGACTATTGTATTTCCGAGGATTAATAGGTGGTTGGGGCGGCCCATCTAAAGCAGGAAGCCCAGAAGCAGAAGGGGAGTGTCGTCCGAAGAGGTCACCATTGGTCCGAGGATGTCTTGCTCCTCGGCTATGATGAGCCTTGATCAAACGAACGTGTGGAAGGTCCGACTAATCTTCCCAACGGTCCTAACGGCAATGATAGATCCTAGGTGGATCCGGAAATGATCAGAACTAAAAAATATCTGAAGGAAAAGCTGGTACCACCGCATTTAATGCGCTGCAACAGCTTTTCTGGCCGCATTTATGTGGAGAAGACCCTTGAATAGTGCAACCTCAGCTACCGCCACTCACAAAGAACTAAAGTAGACACACGACGTGACATGCACTTGAGTGGATGCGTGGATGAAGAACAAGTGGACGATGGAGATAATAGGAAGAAATGCTATATAAAGAAGAAGGGTCCCTGATGATAGGGGATCGGAGAGGAGAAAGAGAAAGAGAGAGAAAAGCTTTACTGTAGCTCTGAATATTGTAATCATGGTTCATTCAATAAAACGCATTTTCAGACATTCATTCATAGAGCTATCTAAGCTTCAGTTCATGTTATCATCACCGCACGTAACCTAGCCAACTGTTCTGTGCTTCATAACCAGCCCAGCTCTTTCGATCCACTCTCTACAAATTCATTGTTCTGGGTTCGTTGGGCCTTTAACCCATATCCTTTGGGCTTGGGCAACAAAAACTGACCCTACAATTATAATTATTGAATTCAAGGTTTTTCCATTTATATATGCAATGGTGAGTACTTAAGCTTTAAAGCTTAATATATATAATGCAAACTCCATGAATACTTTTTTTTTTCTCACAAAAAAGAAAAGAAAAGAAAAAGAGTTATGTAGTTATCTATCATCTTCCATTACTAGACATATATTTGATTTTTTTATTATTATATAAAAACCTTAGTCTTACACAATATGCATTCATTAAGAAAAGAAAAGAAAAAGAGTTATATGGTTATTTATCATCTTCCATTAATAGACTTATATTTGATTTATTATTATTATTATTATATAAAATTCTTAGTCAGACACAAAATGCATTCATTGTAAAAGATTACTTTATTTTTATTTTTTAATTTTAATTAAGTTAATAAAAAATTTCTTCAGTTTGCAACTACACATCATCTATATATATATATATATATCATATATCATATCCTATCATATTATATTATATATATATATATAATAAAAGTTGGGCTTAGACATCGTGGTTGCGCCACATGACTTCACTAAATTGCAGAAATTTTATTAAATTTTTGTAGTTTTAAAGAATTAAAAAGGAATAGTATACTTCATTCTCCAAAAAAAAAAAAAAGGAATAGTATATTAGCAAGACTCTAATTCATTTTTATCATTAAGTCATTTATCTCAAAAAAAAAAAATCTATCACTTGCTTCACGTAACTATCATTAAGTAGTTTATCTAAGGGAGAAAAAAAAAACTACTTCTTCCTTTTTTGTATTAACTTAACATAAAAAAAAATAATAATAATAAAAAATAAAATAAATAAAAATAAAAATAAAAATCTAATAACAATCTAGGTAATAACCTTAACTATTTTTTGGGATAAAATATACCTAAACTTTTTAATTAGGTAAGCTCCTTTCTTTTTGTTCATATCAAATTATCAACTTTTTCACAACTTAAAATTATCTAATATAAAAATGAGGGTATACTATCATGACTCTAATTCATTCTTATCATTAGTAGTTTACTCAAAAAAAAAAAAAAAAAGTGCTTCATATCTAAAGTAAGTTGTGGGTGGTCAGGATTTTCACCTCTTTGAGGCTTGACACCCTATACCTCACTTAGGCATGCATGGAACGTTCTAGGCATGCATGCAACGTCCTAGGCCGTCCTCGGATGGCCTTACATTCACCTCGGCATGCTTTTGCATTCACCTCGGCATGCTTGGCATTCACCTCGGATGGTGGCCTAGGAGTCCCACATCGAAGGAAACACCCCCCCCCCCCCACTTTCTACCTTATAANAAAGAGAGTTCATGCTTAGTGAACAACGGCCAGCGTCTAAACCTTTAACCCACTCTCTACAAATTTATTGTTTGGGCTTGTTGGGCTGAAAACTCATTCATACTCAGGGTCAAATCCAAGCAGAGTCCCTACATAAGTGTATATCTATAATAAAAAAATATTGGAAAAAAAAAATATTTCTTCACGTTAACTTTAACGTAAAATACATATATATATATATATATACACATATCTAATAACAATCTAGCTAATAACGTTAACTATTTTTTTTGGGATAAATTATTTTTTTAAAAAAACTAATATGTAATTAAACCTAAACTTCTTGATTGGGTAAACTCCATTTTCTTTTTGTTCATATCAAGTTATCAACTTTTTCACAGCTTAAAATTATCTAATATAAAAGTAGGGATATATATATGGTTGGGGTATTTTTTTTCCTTTTCCTATTGTACAGTTTGTTGATATTATTTAAATACGTTTTATGTATTTGTTGTCTTTTGTTTTCATAACAAGTGAAGACAATTCTGTATCAATTCTATAGCCATATTTCTTTTGTGCTGCTGAGGTCAGGTTTGTAATCTAGATGTAGAACTTTGCAAAATTTTTTTTTTTTTTTCATTTACACTAAGTTTATGTCTAAAACTGTGCATTGCATGGAAAAAATTAGAACAAAAGTTTTATTTCTCGAATAGTTCTATCTTTTAAAAGTGGCCAATTTTATTGGGAGACCAGCAGACAAATAATGCTAAAAAGAAGGAAGGATTTTGATGAATACTAAACCAGACTTCTTGCTGAAATTTCTTTATTAGAAGCAAGGTTTCAAGAGGTAAAGAATTATGCAACTTTCTTATTTTTTTTAATTACTATACTACACGTTTATATATATAACAAAAAAAAAAAAAAAATGTCATGCGTTGATTCTCAAATATCAATTTCAAATAGATAATACTAAGACAAATAAATAAATAAATAATTCTACCACTTATCAAGCAAACGTTTAAAAAAAAAAAAACTGTTTTACTAATAACCAAAATCCGAACCATGCATATTATACAATATACAATAATTGACCTATAAACTTATAAAAAAAAAATAGCAGAGGAAAAATCAATTTATAACAATGTTATCTATTTCTTTTGTGTTTATCCAAAAATAAATAGAGGAAAGTTGATAAGAAAAAGTAAAATTTTGTATTTATCCAAAGATTAGTAGAGGAAAAGTTGATAAGAACAATTAAGATTTTGTATCCATCTAAAAAAATTGCTACTATTTTTGCTTACCTTCAAGTATATCTAAAACTTGTGATTAGATCATAGGGAATAAAAATCAATTGGAAAAAAAAAATTATAAATACATTTGCTCCACCTCCCTCAAACTTCTCATTTGGACTGTTCATGAAGGTTATATTTTTTGTATTCTTAGTTTTTTTTTTTTTTTTGGTATATTATTTTAGTTGGATGGTTTTGTTCTATAACGAAAGTACATATTATTTATACTACAACTAACTATATTGGAACTCTTTGAAGCTATAGAGTTTGAAGGGAACTTTGAAAAGCTTAGTTATTTTGACCATCTCTATTTGGCCATGGAGGGAGGCACGTACACTTTTGTGGAGTCATGGATGCTATTTTCATGTATCATTAAGATTTTTATTCCATAACTGGTAAGTATGATCAATCCTTATTACTTCTGGAATGTATTCTTTATTCTTTCGCCTAAATTTTCTTAGGAGAAAAAAATGGAAGTATTCATGTTATTGGAATTTTGAAAGTGATTATTTACAATAAGCTTGAATTGTCGAAACTTAATTAACTAGATCTTCATTTACCACAATCTATTGGAATATGATCACAACAAGGATTCTCAAGTGAGATAAAAACCTTAAAAATTAAGGTGTAGTTGGCTTAGCAATATAGATTGGTTGGCTTAGCAATATAGATCTTCATTTACTCATAATATAGATTGTTGTTCACAAAATTAGCCTAGAAGGATGTGCACACCTCACAAAAAGGTATTACTTTTTAATTCTTATGACATCTCAATGCTAATGAAGCTATTTTCAATTATCGATGCAAACTTATTGCCAAGGTCTTAACTCTTAGTATTTCTCAAAAATATTTCTTGAAGTTTATATTTACAGATTTGTTTTGATAGGTTGAAATTCAATGCCTCCTCCCTTGCTTTCAAATACAAAAATTCAATTCTTATGTAAATCTCACTACTTTTATTTATTTATTTTGTTTAGTAATTTGGATTGTTTATAATTCTTAACTATTAAATTGAGTTTACCACTTAAATATATGTTATTATTTAAATTTAATTAAATTAAAAAAATATTTATTATTTTCTTTAGATTACACATAATTCTTGATTAAGCCGTGCATCGCACGGGCATAATATTAGTATATATATATATATATATTTTAAAACAGAAACTTATGACTTTTTTCTACCATTTGTAATATTGTGCCACATCAAATTTGCTGGCTTTACAATTTTACACCTCAGCACTTGTTTTTTTAATTAATTTTTTAGTTCAATTTTTACCGGAATTCTCTCAAATTCTCCACACGATAAGGGCTTCTTCTTCTTGCTCCAACTTACAGTCATACGTTGGAAACTATCGCTACATGCCTTAAAAATGACTTTTTCTTTTTTTTGACATTCCAATATTGTGCCACATCAGATTTGCTGGCTTCACAATTTTACACCTCAACACTTATTTTCTAATTAATTTTTTAGTTCAACTTTTACCGGATATCTCTCCAACTCCCTACCCGTTAAGAGCTTCTTCTTCTTGCTCCAACTTACAGGCATACATTGGAAACTATTGCTACATACATCTGAAACTGTCGCTGCATAAACTAATTAAACAGACTACTCTTGTAACCAATCACTCAAGAGTTAACCAAACTTTTGCAAGTTAAATTTGGCCTTATGCAGGCGTTGGAGCACTTGCACTTGCACTACATAAGTTTCAAAGTTGCATTAAAAACTCCAGTATCCCCACGGCAATTGCATTGGACGCAGCCATGAGAAATGAGGCTACTAAAATTGGGACCCTCAGTTGCCTTAGTGTGGACCCCGCAATTATATGAACAAAATCATCTCTTATTATTATTATTATGCCTACTCCATATATGTACTCAATATAGCCCAATTGACTTATAACAATTTAGAGGTGGAGTGTGGAGATTGTCATCTAACCTTAAATGGACCGTACTCAATCCAACTCTTTTAACTTTACTGCATGAGAAACTCTACCCGCATGATTTCCAATTCTATTAATATCTTCAATGATGTAATTTGAGATTTTTTGTAGGTGTTTTGTACTACACGCGAAACCTAGTGAACCGTACGAATAGTGTAGTTAAGGCTTGTGCTGGTCTAAATACATAGTGTAAGTTTGGGTAACTTTGCCTATGAAAGGATTTTATTTATGGGTTTGAGTTTTGTGGGTAGTTATTTGATTAAATTATATGCAAGGAGTGGTACAACAATAATGCATGGTTTGTGTGTTATGTGTTATGTTGTGCTAAATGGTTTACTTCTCTAGAACTATTTTTGAAAATCATAATAGTAGAGTTAGGTCGAACTCAATGACATTTGCTTGCATATTTTTTGTATAAGCTTTGCAATTTTTTAGTCATATGGTACCTTCTCTTGATAGTGTAATTTCGCAGTTAAATTTTATATTATTCTTATTCAGTGACAATTAATTAGGTTGGAAAGAATTGATTCTTTAACATATGCATAATTTATGAGGAGAATTAATAAGAATTGAAGGAGGAATTTTATATATAATGATAACGGAAATTTTTTTATAGGATGTCTATTCAAAGTACATCAATTGAAGATGTAAAAGATATTAATCAGTCTTTGATGTCTTTTTTGCATCCATCCAGTGTTAATATCATTTGTAATCCAATTGTTAATACTGATGGTTCGATTAATAGATCTTCAAACATATTGAGTAAATGTTGGCAATACTCCAAGTATTAACATATTGCCCATATCTACATATTACTTCAGTTTTCTATACAACACAAATAGCCAAGTAGGTTTTTTTGTTTCTTTTTTAAGGAAAATTTCCAGGTAAGTAGTCATTCATATTGGGGGAAAATATTAATATATATATTGGGGGGGGGGGGGGGGGGGGGGGCTTACTCT